>NC_090900.1:5930343-6226400 GCF_040956055.1 Brachionichthys hirsutus | reverse complement strand
TGATTTCTGGACCCCGGTGGAGGTAACTATATCATAAATTGGACATATCTACTTTTTTCAGGCTTTTGATTATCAGGGTAAGAGTCTACTGTCTATATTCATTCTCTCCTCTGTTGGATGGAAAAACGACTTCACCACCCAGTGCTCACAGTAAAATAGTGTCACAGTACATTGACTGTTTCAGAGTGGTTGCAACAACAGCTTGTGTCAGCTGCCCACCAGTGTTGGGGGAATTTGTCGTAGTTTAAAATCGCAGTGTTCATATCATTCTGGAGGGCCCCGCCCAGGTCCTTTTTTATTTCAAACCGAGAGGCATTTTCATGGAGCCATTTCCAGCCATGCAAGTGTTGGGTTTCTCTTCGTCACGTATTAAATGAATAAAGTGGCTTCCCAAGAGAGGATGCATTTTTTTATATCAAATTCCAAAGGGGCAAATGCAGCCAAGTCAATGTTTATATTAAATGTGAAAAAGTAATTTAATTCTGCGTGGACAAATGATTGTTTATTGTGCATACTTATTTCCTTAAAATACACCCAGTCCTTGGCACCGACTGCTTAGGGCCTAAGGTGGAAAGCTGCATGGCTGTTAGAGTTAATCTGTGGATAATAAGTCAATAATTTAATAATAGATATCTGACCCACATTCACAAAACCATCAGACAGAGGTGATTCTGACAATTGTAAAAATATCTGATTTAAAGTTTCACAAGAAACTTGTGTTTGGTTTCCTCTTATGCCCTCGCCTTGACTCAATATCATGACTCGGTTCAATTTCCTTTTTTACACATGGATCTCTCTCCAACGCTCGAGGCCCATGACCGTAATGAAATCAACCGTTGGCCCTCTGGTCAGCTGAGGCCGGCAGCAAAAAGGGAGTGAAAGACGGGGAATGATGAATGAAAGATGACAAATATAAAACATGAAGTGAGTCAAAGAGATGGAGGATGGATGTAGGTGTTGCAGGACTGTGCGGTTGAGCAACATGAAAGGGAAAGTGGGCCACAGCTGGGTTGAAGCTGGGGCAGCCCGCTATTAACGGAGCGTAGCGGCATCGAGCAGGGACTGTGAGGTGCACCTCAGTCTGCTCCCTGCCAACCTACGTTCATCGTTCCCTACATGGCTCACATTTTGCTTTAATAACCCTAACCTTTTCCTTTTATTTTTAAAGGTGATATCAAATACTTTTCTCAGTGAAGAATAGCTACATTTACGAAGAACATAATTTTTTTGTGACACACCTGTATAGTGTCGCATGAGGGATGCAGAGACTCTTACTGTTCACTGTTCTGTTTATTTGGGAAAAGTAATGCTAACCATGCTTTCTCATAAGATAGCAAAACTATATTGCACAGAAAGATGGAGGAAATGTTTGTATTCCATCATATTCAACTGAAAACTTGATCTTTCCCAACCTGAGCAAAGAAAGAGAGGTAATAGAAAAGCTTAATTTATCCTACCTGTCCCATCCTTTGCCGCATTTAATCAAGACATTTGCTCCTGCCGGTTCCTGCCATGGTGGTGCTTTAGGCAAGCTTGAAACGCTTTGCAGGATTTGGGCCTGATCTCAGGCTGGATTCCTCACAAAATCCCTTAGTGACACGTTAAACCTTGCTGGAACAGCAAATCTTACAAGTTCATATAAGCCGGTTAATTCAGAGTACAGCAAACACTACCTTAGGGTGAAATATATTGCACAGTGACATTGCATGGTGCCTAAAATTCATTAGTCTGGACACCCTTGTCACTTTCTTTCAATATCTAATATTTATTCCATGTTGATTATCACATAAGTCACATTTGATTAGAAGGTTTCCTTTGAAAAACAGTCTGTGATATAGGTTGCAAAATGAAGATGCTTGCAAGTCTGTTTTGTATCGATGCAGGCCAGAGCCCTGTTTCTGCACTCATTACTGTGAATTGAACTATATTTATAGTAGCATTACAAAGAATACAAGACCTATTAGAGTTGCAAGTCGATGATGAAGAAGGTGAGAAATGCTTCAGCTGCAGAATGTGCACACTTTTAAAACTATGCCATGACACACCAGTAGACGAGACCACCCTAGGGTCTGCATAAGGCTTAAGTCTTAAAGGTGTTAGAGTTAAGCTGAGTTCCTGTGAAATGTTTTGGAACCAAGTGGGCTTTTTCTTTTGTATTTCTGCAAGGTTTAACAAGTTATCGCAGTGCAGAGCAGTGGTCTCCAATGTTTTTACTGCCGTGGACGGGTTTCATGCCGGTGAAGTTCATCATGACGGGGGGGTTAAATACAAAGATGAATATGAATGTAGCCACTAAATAAAACGGACATTACATAAATAATTTATTCTTTCTTTGCCGGTACCGGTCCGTGAGGCACTTCGTTACTGGGCCGCGGGCCCGGTAGTTGGGGAACCCTTGTGCAGACAATGAACACAGGAGATTCAAATGAAGACAACAGCTTCTAACCCTGTTGCAAAACCTTTTCGTGTCTTAAAAGCAATGCATTATGGGATCAGTGGGAGTATTTGTCAAGTAAACAAACTTTGTTCATGTCAAGTAGCTCATACATTAAGCTAAATCCTGCATAAGCAGTACTAAATGGTCATTTGTCTCTCTCAGTGATCCCAATTTGAACAAGCCCGAGCAGTCGCAGCACCGGGATAGTATTATGCGTTCCATATTAGACATTTACTTTACTCACTTAAGCCTGTCATCCTCTATGAATTATTGGCCATCAAGATGGTTTCACCATTGAACTCAATCCTGTTCTTTTCTCTCCATCTGCTGCCAGCTACACTGCAATTTCCTGCCTCAAGGTCCTGTTGCAAGGTGTTATTAAGTCGGCTTCACTTTCTTTACCCTTGGGGTATCCATCTTGGGATATCTGGCGACACCCGGGTTTACACAGAGTATGTACCTTCCCTAGCCATCTTCTTCCAATGTTCTCCTTTACTGGTTGTCGGTGTGTTTGGATCCATTATATGGCCAATGTATTTAACATTAATGATACAGACCTGAGCTTTAACTGAAACTGTTGGATACTTTCATCATTAATTGCTCCAGTAATATGGCACAGTTGAGGAATTGTTTTGAATGTACAGGTATATGTGGAATTCCTATATATTCCACGCTGTGCTTTACAGTTACTTTGTAAGTCCAGTTGAGAGCTGAGATTTCTGGTGTTTCTCTTTTCTCTTTCCTCTTCTGTTCACAAATTTGTTTGGTGAGCATTTGCCCTCAATTTAGATAATTGATCCACCTGACAAGAGGCGGATTGGATGCCATGCCAAAACAGGGGTGTTAGAGTGCTCTGTTATTGTGATCCTAACATATGCATAGATGTCTCAAACTGCAAAGTAGGTTATGTCTCCACCACTTCAACACATATAGTGGTGCCTTCAATCCATTTGACAGGATGTTGATTACACAGCTTCTTGTTTGACACAAGGTGTTTTCAACAAAAGCCACTTTGTGCAGTTTATATACATGTAGTTGAATTTAATGCAAGAAAGGTAACATTTGCACGTTGGACAATTGCACCAACCAGATTTTCCATTTAACGGTATAAGAAAAGTTTAAAATAAAAAGCTAATCAGTTCAGTGAGTTCAATAGAGCTTTATGTTCGCTGTGAAACTTCCCTGTGACGACGTGTGCATTCGAAAAAATCCTGACAGCGTCTGATGGACATTTGCTTGGGTGGAGAGAATCTAGAAAGTTGGGTGCAGCAAGTCACTGATTTTTCATTCCCGCTCTGCAACATTGGTAAAATGTACGCGCTTATGGTGTTGTAAGTCACTTTGAATGGGTGAAATGGGGCAGTTCTGACTCCACCAGCATCCGCATGGGAATGCTCCAATTCTATGGGCTGTCAGTCTGATAAAAATGTTCCACTCTAGAGTGAACACTTCTTAGTTTTAACTCTATATTGGATTTAGCTCATAATGTTCACTGCTGGAGTGTAATAAATAGGTTTATTTCAGGGATGACTGTAAAGAGAGAAGCGGGATATCCACAGTGCAGTTGGAAGCAAATTTATTTAACTCCCACTATTTAATACTCATTTGTAAAATATAGTATTTATCAGCTGTTTGCAATTACCAAATCACAAACTGTTTAATTACCTCAATACAACTTATTTTAATTTATTTTTTCCTCCATTCTTACAATATGACTACTGCAGTTTTATATTGAATACCATATTTTGTTGGATATATATACTGTACCAACCAACCTTCACAGACTTTCACAACAGAAACTGAAGGTTTTCTCTGCAGATGCTTAAAGTTACATAAAACCGCCATGTTTGAATTCCAAGGTCCGCAGCCTTTAGTCTGCACAAACGCACACAGTGACAATTGCATTTGCCCCTTTATAGATTGTTTCTGTTGTTCTTCTGTTGTTGCTTGTTTCTCACATTAAAATGAACATAAAACCTCATCAAAATGACTTAGATGTAGGAGAAAGATGATGCAAATGAACACAAAATGCATCTTTTAAGTTTCTCATTCCATGATGATAATGAAGTTAATCAAAGTATTTCAAAGCCTACAATATCACCCACGTGAAAAGGAAACTGCCCCCCTAAACCTGACCCCATAACTGGTTATACCACCCTTGGGGATGACAACAACAAACATTTGCCTTAGCTGGCAAATCACACATCGATGTGGAGCAATTTTGACTCCTTCTTCTTGGCAGAATTGTTTTCATTCAGTCACATTGGAACATTTCAGAACACTGTTTAAGGCCATTCCACAGCATTTTAAACCGTTTGAAGGCCGGACTTTGACAAGACCACGCTAAAACCTTAAATTATATTTATTTTCTTTTTTAGCTAATTTGGAAAGTATCAGCTGTGCTCTGTGATAGGAGAGTGTCAGCGAGGATGAAGGGGAAGGTCTACAAGACATTGGTGAGGCCAGCCATGATGGACGGCTGAGAGACAGTGGCTCTGAGGAAAAGACAGGAGGCGGAGCTAAAAGTGGCAGAGATGAAGATGCTGAGGTTCTCCTTGGGAGTGACCAGGTTGGATAGGATTAGAAATGAGGCAATAAAAGGGACAGTGAAGGTTAAGATACATGGATGTAGTGAGGGAGGACATGAGAGTGGCTGGTGTTGGGGAGGACGATGCAAAGGACAGGGTGAAGTGGAGAAGGTCGATTTGCTGTGGCGACCCCTCACGGGAAAAGCCAAAAGTACAGTAATAGTACCAGAGCTAGACTTGTTGATGTGTTTCAGATTGTTGTCCTGGTTCATATCCATAGTGAACTTGAACCTATGGGCAGATATTCTCCCTCAGGATTTCTGGTCGATAGCAGAAATCATGGACTCCTCAATTACATCAATTTGTCCAAAGCAACAAAGGAGCCCCGATTACTTTTTGCACCGGGCCAGGTATATTTGCACACCTTTTTCCCCCCCATAATAAATAAAATCTCTATTTCAAAACTTTCTTTTATATTGACTCATGTTATCTTCGTCTGATAGTAAAAAGGAAGGGGGCAAATACTTTCTCACAGTGCTGTAGCTAAGAATGGTATCAGAATTACAGTGGTGCTGCTACTTCGGTGCACCCGAACCTGTCCAAGGCCTTGTCTTAGCATTTTATTCCAAATGTGTGAACTTCTCTGGCAGTTGCTCTTGTGACAAGTAGCAAGTCTTTCTCTGACACTTTTTCCACACTTCATCATGACTTGTTCTTGTCGGTATGCTAATCACATATGCAATTTGCTGTCAGTTGTCTTTTTATGTTTGCTCTAAACCCTTGCATGATTTGACAATCTCACACTACGTAGCAGGCCCCATGAAGCGAGAGTATAATGGATTCCTGGCAAGGGTGGACCTCCAGCTACTGGCTATTAGTAACCACTATTAGCAAAAGAAGAGTGCACATTGACACCAACAGGTGTTGGCAAAGGAGTGTCGTGCACAGCATGTTCCAGCTGTAACAAACTCCAGTGTTGAACTCACTTTAAACATTCAATCAAATTATTGTCAAATAGTCCAGAGGGATAAAAGACAAATGAATAAAGATGATTCTACATTGATTCAACATTCCCATCAGCCCTGACAAAGTCAGTTGGTCCCCAAGGGTGCTGCAGCCCCCTGATAAAAAAAAAAGAACAAAAAAAAGAGGCTGAGAATCAAGCCCCTTATTTCCAGACCCTAGCTTCAGCTGACCCTGCTGTCTAGAATAATGTCATCACGATGTATGAACTAGTATTTCAGTACCTGTTTAAATATTTCACCATTGTTAGTTGGTTGCGTTTAAAGGAAGCATCCTTATATCATCATCATGCCCCCCCCCCCTCCCCCCTCTAATCGGTCCCTTCCCACGGACAATTCACAAAGCAGTGCCACTTCAGGTGAAGTCACACTTGGGGAGATGAAGGACACTCTATATTAAGAAGATGGTATGAATAAAAAAGTTATATGTGGGATGCACTCACCATACTAAACTGTCTGTGATGAATGAGTGTCACCATGGTTACTGACACCTTGGTCATTTAGCTGTTCACTGGCAAAATGTTCAAATGCAAAATATAATAAACTTAAATGGATATATTTACGATGGCAGTGGTAGTAGTCATGCGCCTTATGCTGGTGATGACCGTTGTTGAAGATGGAATGTTTTCAGGTTGTCCCGTTCTTGTGAACGCAATATCCCAGGTCCCTTTTTTAGATTGATCACCCAATTGGATTAAAGCTGAAAGAATAACATTTTATGGTCGAAACTGAAGGATCACAGTCACAATGATCTCACAAAACAGAGTTCATTAGCTAATTAAAATTTAAATTAATCAACAGAATAAAGTGACGACACATGTGGCCAAAGATCAACTTCACCCTGAAATCTTAATTTTCTGCAAAGAAACCCTTTTTAATAATAATAATAATAATGCGTTGGTTTTATATCGCGCTTTTCTGGACACTCAAAGACGCTTTACATTATATTATTCATTCACTCCATACTTGGTGGTGGTGAAGCTACTATCGTAGCCACGGCTGCCCTGGGGCAGACTGACAGGAGCTGCCAATTTGCGCCATCGGCCCTCCTGACCACCACCACCACCGACATTCACTCCCACACAGGCAATGTGGGTGAAGTGTCTTGACCAAGGACACAACAACAGTGTACACATGTGCCAGAGTTGGTGATAGGACGACCCGCTCAACCACCTGCGCCACCTTCACTTTAATGAAATGCACCCATGGTGGAGAATTTTGAGCTGTTTTTTTATTTAAATGTTTCACTTGGCATCTTGTTATGTCTCCCTTAATAGCTCAGTAATAAATATAAAGAACATTTTTCTCATACCAGTTTACAAACTTGTCCTTGTGACTTATTTGTCCTGTGAATGCTTGACAATGAAAACAATGCTGGTCGATACATTTACGTGTAAATATTTTTCATTCCTCAGGGGCACTCAGTATTCCAAAGCATCGGCAAAGAATTAGAATTAAAGTCCAGATTAAGGTGTGTTTTTGTAGAATTACCTCTGAGAACCTCTTCTCTGCACACATACGTTTCATTACCTAAACCCCAGGCTCTGATCTGCGTCTGTCCGCCCATCGTTCTCGTGTTTTCTCAGTGTTTCCCTTTCATTACCGATCCCATCCCATCCCATCCCTCCCTCGTCTCCAGCTCTCCCAGGTCTCCTCACTTGACTCTCTCTTAATCTCCTGGGTCAAGGGGAGTAAAAGGTATAAAGCCAATTAATTGTATTGATCACATCAGAAACTCTAGTTTACAACCAAATGTTTGACATTATTCAATCTGTAATTAAAAACGGTGTAGAATGCTATAAAATGTATATTCTAGTCCAGTTGTTTTATTCTTTTAATATGCAAACAATGGAGAATATTTCTTACAACACACACATTATTGTGTCCCTTGAGAAATATCTCTGAAACCTATATATTAAATTTTTCTTCCTTTCTCCCTTCACTTGACCCGTTCCTCGTCATTGTAGTCCATGGTCAAGGGTGTATCACTTATTAGTTTAGAATCCGTTTGGCCTGTGTGCGTACCCAGCGAAACAATAGTGGATTGTTTGTGTGGTGTGTCGAGGTGTGTGAAAACACACAAATCTCTGCCACATTAGGCAGCCACAGCAGGCATTAGTCATGCGTAGGAAGACCGCTGAAGAGCCTCTAACTTATCGCTGGATAGATCGACACTATACAAATAAATAAGAAATTGGGCTCCAATCATTAGCAGCAAAGGACTCTCACTGCCTTCTGGGCAAGTTTGGTGCTACAATATTCAGACTTGCACTGTTCATCCAGTGATTTCATTCTTTCTTGCATGTGGCATAACTTTATATTAAGCAACACTAAATCATTTTTTACCAGTGGCCTATATATTCTGTATATAACAGAATATATACTTGCTTTTTAGAAGTGTTTAAAGTATCTGACATTTACTGCACACAAATCCATGTCTAAGTCGGTGTACAGATGTAGACCTTCATCCGCTTTCAGCCTCCCAACACAGTGTCCTTGAGAGCCTCTAACAGCAGTAGACGTGCATCTTGACGAGCCACCCAGCTCACAGCGGAATGATTTGTCGTTTATGCTTATATGCATATCTGTCTGTGCTTATTTGTATATTTTATGTTTAGAAGCAAAATGCATTTATGTATATCCTCCCGGGCACCCAGATAGAATATCAGTCATGCTGACATAGCCTCGAACACTCCCAAGGTGACTTTTAGCAAGCAGAAATGTCTTCCATACTTTAAGAACAATAGAGGAGCTGACAGGCTCTTCATCTTAAAATGTAATAATTTTGTGTTGTTCACAGTTTAATCAATGAAGAATTACATAAATACGTAAGTAAATATGTATTGATGCCACGCAAATGGGGCCGAAGCTACTGCTGCTCTGAGTTTTCCATAGCAAGATCATTTTAATGTAACCATGAAAGTTGGTCATCTTTTTCACAGCATATATCAAACCAGTGTACATCGCTTCTCTGGGTTCACCGATGGACTAGCAGACATGTTGGTATGCTGCATTTGTTGCAGAATGTTTTTTTTTCCAGGATAATGACGGTCTATATAATTTACAGTTGACACTTGTTAATTTTGTTTGCAGCCAACAAGAGTGGCAACCGTATTTTAGATAAGTGGCTGAAGATGAGATGAATACAATAGTTTCATCGTTAAGAAGATGAATGAATGCATGAATATGTACTCTGGATCTTTGATAATCTGAGAGATGGTTGTGAAAATGTCATACCACTCATCTGAAAATGATTATTGTGAGATACGCGGTTAAGTGATAGCTGGCAGTATTAACTTACAATGTGTGTACGTGTATTTAGTGCAGGGTCGCAGCACACAATCCTACTCGGCAAGTACACACCATCCTCGGCCCCAGTACATGACTGATAGAGGTATTACGCTGAAGGATCAATCTTTAGCCAACACATGGGACAGATATGGAGGTCTGAGTGTCTGCCGCCCATCTGTTGTAAGATGTTCTGCTTTCACACAGACGATTGACAGAAATAGAGGAACAGTGATGTGGGAGATATCTGTGCTGCTCAATGTTACACTTTCACAGTGTCTGCTTAGCAACAATCTGAAAATTCAACTCAAGCTCTGACCATTGATGTGGTTTAATTAGTCAAATCAGACTGTGCAAACCTCTTCATGGTTTTACCAAGTTGTATGTCTGCCAGAAAGTGATCAGAGTGTTTGATTGTCAAGTAAGCGTCTGCTAGAGATTCCTGTAATGGTGTACGTCTCAGGAGAGAGAGGGTCCATTTTTATATTCATCATATGAATCAGATGTGACACCCATCTATATTAATCAAAGGTCTGGGAAGGTCCTGCTGTACATGGGCTGTACTGCGAAATCAAATCGGCACAAAGACACGAAGCTGTGCTTGTTTACAATGTCGCTTTGCAGTAGAAGAACAAATAGTGAAAAATAAATAGGACGTTATCTTTCAGTCTTAAAGACAATCCTTTCTTTGGTATCACATAACATTTTTTTATTTTAGCATTTTACAAACAAGCATTCAGCATTGTGACATCTGAGTATTTTTTTATCGTGTTTTTGCATGCCAAAATATGACTGTGTTAAAATTACATTTGCTGTTTTTATCTGTATTTTCAGATACCGTACACTCGACAAAAAAAATCCCCCTCCGATGTGAGCAGTTATGTAAACATTTAATAATAAATCAATCTTGTAAAGTAGGAGGAGTGAGGGCAGCTTTCACAGCATCGCTATCGCTGTCAGTTTAATCTCCTGTTCCTTGAATGCATACCAAGTCAGTCCAATGGTAGCCTGAGGCTCCCAAAACTCCTAATCCTTAATCCAAGGTCTGGGGCAGATTAAGAGGAACCCTGGAGACTCCATCATTTCAGGGAGGCAGAGGGGGCTAAATAGATGATCGTGGGGTGTGTGGCTTGAAGGATGGGAGGATAGTTTTGAGGAAAAATAACATTTGAACAGGATGTGGAGGAAATTGCCTGTGGATGGATCGATACAGGAAAATATATGAAATATGAAAACATCCTGTCCCAATATTTGATTTAACAAAACAAAACTGAATTTGGGCTCTTTATCAGAGGAGAAAAATACACGTTCTTCCTCAAAGCCCACACAAAGGGGCAAAAGTTGGTGATCTAAAATGCGTATAGTAGTTAGTTTGTCACATAGTTTCCAGCTCCCAACGTGTGAAGCTGTTTCTTTGGCAGTTTTTAGATTGGTATTTTAGCCTACAATGAATCTGTCCATCTCTGCCAGACATCGCTTTGCATATTTCCCCTCCTATGACATAAATGTCTATCTTTTTCTCTAACATGATTGCAGACAGAATATGCGCGTTGTGGCTGGTGACCGCTGCTGACCAGTTGCGCTCTCCCTCTCTCTCTGTGTGTGTGTGTCTCTCTCTCTCTCTCTCTCTCTGATCCTCCTCTTCACCAGCCACCTTGCGTGCTGGGGCCGACGCACACCCGCATAAAGAGTGCTGAGTGTCGTTGCGCGCATCCTTGATTAATTCCTCTCCGCAAAGCCGAGCCTACATTTTGACGCAGAAAAGAAACGGGGCTTGTGGAGCTCTCTCTCTTTCATTGTATGTGCAAGAGTGACCGACACCCCTGCAGGGTTATCCTCGTCTCTCCGGGAAACTAGAAACAATTAGGAATACGGTATCTTTCCGTTCGAATGCCATGTGAGAGGGCTTTCCGTCATTTGGCATTTCTTTCTGCCTCCGCCGTCAAAAGTCGCCGCGTCCCCCCCCCCCCCCCCGTTTCCTCTGACAGAGGAGACGAAGTGAAGGAAACACAAAAAGCTGATGAAATGGAAGTTTTGGCCGTCGGCTTGGTCCGCTGAGGCTGAGGCTGCCCTGGTGATTGGTGCAGGCGGGGCGGGGGGGTGAACTGCGTCGCCGGGTCTGAGAGGCGGAATCACCTGTCATTGCAACAGGACCTGCTTCTGAAGATAAACGGTGTTTCTCCTCGCGTTACCGAAAGGTTGCATATTTCGTCGGTGACTGCGCGCCCCCCCTCCATCCCCGTCCCTGACGGCGCTTGGATGCGGCTGCCTCTCTCTGCAGTTGCGCTTCTCCCCGCGCAGCCGGAATATGATCTAATGTCGAGGGGAATTTCAACAGGGTACGCGTCTGTGGAACCGCTGCTGGTTTTCCTCCAGGGACAGTAAGAACATCTCCAGCCACGTATTACAGGGAATTTCCTTGACCGCCCTACAGATGGACTAAAAAAAAAAGAAGCAGCTCCGGGTCTCAGGATTTTAACTCAGTTCACTCTCTCTCTCTCTCTGACACACACAAAGCTGAGGTATCTTTGTTTTTTTGGAGGAAATATATCTGGACAACATGAAAGTTATCTCGGCTATGTTGCTCGTTGCCGTTTTGATGAGCCAGGAGTGGAAGTCTGCGCTCTCGGATTCAATCATCCACATCGGTGAGTTGCTGCGTTTTTTCTCCTCCTCTGGGCAATAAGGCTCTGCGCGTCTCTCAGGAAACAGATTGGAGGCTGCATGCGCCGCACTGCTGGAGTCGCAGCGTGATTTCTCATGATTGTAGATTATTGCGCTGCGAGATGTGCCGATACTTGAATGGGTGTCATGAAGAATTTTTGGCACATCTACTTTAAAGTGGGAAAAATAATAAGAAGACATATTCATCTGGTTTACATCAATAAGAACATCCTTTCAATGTAACTCTGCATTGATGTTGTTTGAGGTGGTTAATATCCTGATGAATAAATCAGTAAATTAAAGCACTCTGAATGTCACGTAAAAGGGATTCCACGGGCCTGCGTAATAACGGCCGTGGGCACGGGACTCGCACAAAACAGGTGGTTTAGGGTGGCGTGACGTTGCCTTGCGTGGTGAAAGGATTACTCTGTGTAGCAGCACATTGTGTTGTTTCCTTACGCACAATGACATTGCCACCTTCCATCAAGAGCGACTGCAGTGCGAGGAGAGAAAAAGCGCTTCGCGTCCTCACGTCTTTTCCGCCTTCCACCACCTCCGGCAAAGTGTGGCACTGTTGTGTTGAGTGTGAGTTCGACATGAGGGAGCGTATTCTTTCAGGCGATGAAGCTGCGCCTCCGGCTCCAGTGGGTGGAGGGAGAGAGAGAGAGAGGGAGGGAGAGCGACATCGTGTCTTGCAGGATGAGGACGCGAGGTGGTAGTGGGCACACATAATTGTTGCACAAGTCGGTGGCCCATGGGCGAGAGAGAGAGAGTGTGTGTGTGTGTGTGTGTGTGTGTGTGTGTGTGTGTGTGTGTGGACGACGCACACGCACACGCACACACACGCACACACACGCACACACGCAAGCCGCAGAAAGACATCTATTTAACTGGCATATTTCATCAGGCACATTATCACACGTGCACAGTAAGACGCACATTATAACCAGCCTAAGCCACTTCATTTGTCTGCCAGCTGAGGAGGACTGGTCTGTCTAATCCGCTTCAGTCCTTGTCCTCTGATTTACAGAGCTGGCATCAGGTGAATTTAGCAGCTACCTATAGACCCAATGATCTGCGCTGTGGATCAGTTCGTCCTGTTCTCTTGGCTGTAGACCACAATAATGCGCCATATCAGACTTAAAAACATGGCCAAGTAAATTAGATTTACGCAGGTCAGAAGCGATTTGCCAATCGAGCCACTTGTTGTGAAAGCTAAAACTGACAGAAGATGCAGAGATGACCAATGAGTGGCCACTGAGTGAGATCCAGACTGCAAGTGTTTTTATTATGACCATGAAGCCAATAAAATATAGATTGGCTATTTTCAACTTTTGATACTAAAGGGATTTTGAACAGACACCAGCACAGTAGAGCCCCATGGAAATCTATATATTAAAACCCACCAAAAAACTATACGGATGTGGGTATAGCAATGGAGTCCATGGATGGAAGCACGAAGGACTACTAGATGGAAAAGAGACACATCATGGAGCGAATATTAAACGGATCCATCTTCCAGCTGCAAGTATTAAAAGAGGATTTACAGTCGCAGATCGATGCTGCTATTTAGACGCCTTGCCTTTAGCAGTGGACAAATCAGCTGATGTTCGTGAAAAATACACCAGCTTTCAGTGAGCGTCAGATTTTGTGGGGAGAATAGTGTGACACAAGAGGAGATGTATACCTGGCCATAAAGAAATGCTATCACAGAGAGGAATCGACCTGAAAAACGTTGTGCCCATCATCGTTGATGGTGCTCCCTCCATGATGGGAAAAGAGGGAAAAAAGAGAGCAGTGGCTCTTTTTCTCAGAAATGAAACCATTTCAGTGCGAGAGAGACCTCATGTTGAGTTCAGGACTGATTGGAAACTTCTGGAAACTTGGGCCTCAGAGAGCACCTCCTTCTATTCATTCAGACTCCCTTCCTGGTCGGAAATGTCATCGCATTTTCACGGGAGGTTAAACGGATCTACAAGGGTGCAGATACTAGATCTCTGTGGCTCTCAGCCTATTGATCTGAGTAAATGTGGCATTGAGAGAGAAGTGAGGGAATTTGTGCTGCAGATAATACAAGAAAGTGTTTTTCCTGGACATAAAAATTTATGTTCTACATGTGTGAATCTGTGTTCTCAATACTTAACATTAATGTAACTAAATACTGTCCAGGCAATGAGCATTTAGCAGGAAAGGCCAAGGCCAGTTTTTCCAACTGAACTTTGGAAGGAGAGACGGTGATTGTGGTTGAATACAAGTTGTGGTATTTGATTTTTATTTTAGAGTAAGGAGTTTGTTCTTCCATCCTTGAATGCATTATGGAGGTACATTCAACCTAAAATAACTCTTGATCCACTTCTCTGTTGAGGATGTTTTCAAGGACTGGGTTTTTATTCATAATGCACATTTAGATATGAATAGTTGTTTGGACATTTCTTTATACATTATATCTGTGTGGAATATAGGGACTGCATTTTTCTGGTTTTCAGCAGCTTTTTTTTTTAAAAGGAGAAACAACTTCTGTGAATGACCATATGAATTTGAGTTATTGCACTAGATTTCTTTTTAATGTTTTATATAGATCTATCTGTCAAAAAAAGCACACCACCTGCTCGCTGTCTCATTTCTTTTAAGAGTGTCATCGGTCTGACTATGACTCCTTTGTTGTGAGACCTTTTTAGGTTTACTAAACTAATGCTCCTCGGCTACGCACTGAAAACCAGATTGTGGTTCTTATCTTCAGAGACGGGGTCAGGGTCCACGTAGCAATTGCACATAAAAGCATCTGGATTTCTGCTAAATGAATCACTCAATGTGTAGTGCAGTATTTGGTTTTTGAAATGACTCCTGGCCAATGATCATTCCTAGTAGAGATACTTATTCCAGAATAAAGTGGAATATCAGTCATTTGTTTAAACGAACCTCTGATGTATTCCTCAATGGGATAACTGTGGGCAATTCCTTAGTGGCCACATACAGATTGTGCTCAATGCATTCCATAAATGGACATAACCCTTTGTTCGTATTCAGCGTTAGTCTTTATCCGTCTGCCTACATCTGTGTGAACGGATAATGCAAAATATGAAGATGGATAGATGCACCGGAGTGCATTTCGTAAGACCGGTCATTCGTGAAACATTTGTCAGGGATTGTACATGCTCTCAAATCACCTCCAGTTTGCAGCATAATTCATGCAAATCCCAAATACAAAGGAGTAAACCTAGTGACATGGGTAATGAGTTTATTCCTCCTTGACCCTGTAGAGGAAACCAGAGTGGTGAGTGTTTTCCAATTAGCACAAGAGACGATGGATAATCCATGTACCTGTAGTCTAATGGTCGGTGAACGTTTTGTCAGTTTGGCACAGCTTTTTTTGAGCGGTGCATTGCTGGCTGATTTTCTTCTTGCATAAACGGTTGAATGTAAGCTTATTTGCATTTACATTAAATCTTTAACTCTCTTCTTACTTTGAATCCAAACCATTAATGATCACCCCAGCAACCTCACTCACAATCCACACATCAGTTATTCCCACACATCCACACTTTGTCAGGTAAACCAAATTATGGTTTCAAGGAAAACAACATTTACAGGAAAGAGTATTATGATTTGCTGCCATTGTTTTCTTCATTTCAGGATGTTGTAGTTTGCAAGCACAGACAATTTATATCTAGGAAGATCAGTTCATCATTCCTTCTTCTTCCAACTCAGTCAGCTCTGAACTGTGTGTGTGTGTGTGTGTCCATCATATTGACTTTGGACTGCATCAGAAAAAAAGTGCTATGCCCAGCAGGCACATCACATTGACATGTCAGAAGTAATCCCTCTTTAATCTCTTTGTTGCTGCTAAAGATGGAATGAGGGAAAGGGAGAGAAAGACGTATATCAAAGGCAGAGAAGATAAAAAAAACAGGAAGTAGAGGATGGGGATAATCCAAGTGTAATGAAAGGGAAGGTACACTGTCTTCACTTTAGCTATCTCGAATGCTAACGTACTCCACCCTGTTACCATTATTTGGCAGTGACCAGCAGCATTTCATCTTGAAATATCCAGGCATTAAATGTGACTGAGCTGCTGGGAAGCTGGCACCGCTACCTCGCCTGTCTTCCTCTTGCTGACTCTTCCTCTGTCTCTCTCTAATGATCAGCATGCAGGGGGAAGGGTCTGTGTTCATCCTGGCCCTCAGTGGATTATGTGCTGCATTGCAATGGTTCTCTGCTTTATGAGGGCACTTTGTATGGGTGGATTTGTGTGAGAGTGATGTGCAGAGAGACAGTGACAGCGTGGAAGTATTTGGGGGCGGGGGTTGTGCTCTTGATTAGGCACATTCAGAAAGTAACTGTAATTTATGTATCCAGATTAGGTCCACGTTGGTTTTAGTGTCAGTGTATTCTCTAGCCCACTGAGTCTTGATAACCCTGGTTCCAATCATGCATCATAGATTGGCAGGTTGGAACGCTGTTTCTGTCTCATGCAAATCCACACCCCATCCTGTTACCAATCACAGCTCTGGTACAATATATTTGTCCTGCTTGTCTGAGTTTTAATGCATTGTCAAAGAAGAATATAAAAAGTGCAATTGAGCGAAAACCAATCAGCCACTACCAGTCTGAACATGATACAATTGTCCGGTATCACTGGAAGAGTCTCAGATTCCTACATTCACGATGCATGCATGATACCCGCCATGTCATCGTGTTGCATTCTACAATTTGGCCTGCAATAATGTGATGTGCCTCTATACGTACTATTGACTATTTTACACTTGAATTTGTAGCAGGGTACTCAACTATTCTGCAGTGTGCCAATGCATTTTTACAGGGCACAAGCAGCTTCAAATGAATGCCATATATAGCATTTACGTTTTGTTTGTAATATAATATGGATTATATGAATATGTTTATGTATATGTGTGCGCATGTATTTGGCGTTGTTTTATCATTTTATTCTTTGTTGTTTACGTGGTCGAAATAAATAAATAAATAAATAAATAAATATCATCACTGCTTTTTTTTAAATCTGATTGTCACCACCAAAAGCCAGAAAATGTGCTCCCAGAATTGGATTGCTGATTAATTATTTACACAGTTCCACTGAGATACATTTTAATACAGTTATAGCTCTTGTGCTATTTTCTTTAGCACAGTTATCTCTGGTAACACAAGTGACGTATTAAATAACACAGATTTGAATAATTCATTTGCCAGATTTTGTATTGTAGATGCTTTTAGAGCTGCAAAAATATGACACACTTTTTGGCTGCATACTAAACAAGTTGGGCACGAGACATTATATATACAAAATCAGAACAGTATTTCGTTTTTGACATTTATCTGAATGATTCATGCGGCATCAAAATATATACAATAACCAAATAACTGTGCATTAATATCATTCTGAAACAGTCAGTGGAATAATTCTTCACTGTTCTGCTGTGGGAAATCCTTGTCGGTTAGATGAAAGGGATGGAAAAAAAGAAGTTTTATAATCCCTTGGAATGCCCACTTCACTTTTGGGATCAGCCACAGAGTGTTGGCTCTACGCAGTGTGTGGATGTGTGTGTCTGTGAATGCTGTCACTTAACAATAGCGATTGAAAAAGAAGGTCTGTCATTTTGAGGGAAAGAATTGGGGGTTTCTATTATGACTGCTATGGGGAAATAAGGGGGATAAAGCCACAGAGGAAGGTTTGTTCTTTGGCCCCGTTTTTCTTCATTCTAGTTCTTTCTGGTCTTTTCTAAACGTCTCAGCGTGTGAATTGTTGTTCCTGCCCCGCTTTGTCTGCGAGTTTCACGGCTGTCAACACTGCTTCCTCTTCTCAACCATCAATTTCTGTTTGTGTGTGAGCGCATGCACATTTATTATTATTTTTTAAATATGCATTTATGCTCCGATTTGGGAGGGTAGAGAGTCTGTATTAAATGCTTCACATCTTTTGGTGATATTTATCGGCGTTGACAGTTGTGCTGGGGCATGCTTTCTTGGGAGTGTAAAGATTTACCGCCTCACCTGGGCAGATAAACACTACAGTTATGTATTGTGTGTTTGGTTAATTCTGATTTTCAGATGCAAAGACTGTGTGTCTGGTTTGCTTGTGATTGCTATGCATCCTTTTGTGAAGAAAAAAAGATCTGATGTCCAGATCTGTGTGTGTGTGACACATAACTGAAAGAAGACATATGATTACTTTTCTGAAGTTGACTTCAGATGTAGGCGAGCAAAGACAGTCAAGCACTGCCGAAAGTCTTTCATCTCATCGCAGCAGTCGGTCATGCAGGTGGAACAAACCCGATGGCCTGAGAAGGACTTGCACAATGCCGGCCCTTGTTTCCCAGATGATTGTGTGTGTGTGTGCGTGCGTGTGCTTGTCCAGTCAACACACACGAAGTCACACATGCTGAGTGTCATCTGAGGACAAGAACATTTGACAGTGTGGCTTTGCGGAGATTGAATGCCTTCTATGATCACAGCAGCATGCATACAACTCGCTCACTCATTCACTGTTCCCCAGCCAATCTTAATATCTCTTGCTGAAGAGCTAATCACATGGGTTTATTTTTTTCTGCAAAGCTAAAAACATACAAACGTGTTATCAAACTCACTTCAGTAATGTCATTCATGTGCACTGTTGGCGAGTTGCTTTTCACTGTAACGCATGGCATCGGCATATTTGTTCTACTGTGTACACATACACACAGAAACGGCAGCATGTGGGCTTAAACACACATAAACATGGCCACGAGTAAAACCCACATACTGTTGCAAAGAATATGCACACTGACCCCCCCCCCCCCCCCCCCCCCCCACACACACACACACACACATGCACACCACCAGTGACGCAAACAAAAAACATACTGTATAAAATGTCTTTCTCCTTTACTTCTCCAATGATAAATGATTCAATCAACTCTGCAGCCTTTCAAATATGACTTCCCACTGCCTGTTGTGATTTTGACAGAAAACGTGATCAACAATTATACCAGTTACACCAAATGGCGGTTATGAAGTCAACGATGAAGTATGAGGTGTTACACTTTCTCATCATTGGCATCCCTGTGTGGGATACCAGCATCTCCACTTGTGAAAGCTTTACTGCCTTCATTAGTCACATCACAAAGTCATATGTGCCGTTAACTGTGCAAGGTTTACATGACAACAGATTTGTCATCTCTAATTATATCACACATACTGGTAGTTGCAGATTTTCACAAGACGCCCACTGTATTTTTAATACAATCAGAAGTCTAGTTAAGAAGAAGAGTAGAATTAATTCCGACTAGCATGATGATGAAAATGAGGCGTATCAAGTCGGCTCAATGTGGAAGCCATTGTGGTGACAAGATATAAGGTGACAGTAATATCCACATACAATGACCTTCTTTCATAAATGATTGTAACATGGTCTTACATTAATGAAATATGCTTGTGCCTTCA
This sequence comes from Brachionichthys hirsutus, assembly GCF_040956055.1. Lineage (NCBI taxonomy): Eukaryota > Metazoa > Chordata > Actinopteri > Lophiiformes > Brachionichthyidae > Brachionichthys > Brachionichthys hirsutus. The sequence goes on along the minus strand of NC_090900.1, from coordinate 6,207,027 downwards.
ATTCATGAACACATTATGCAGGATGGAATTCACCCAGTGGAATACAAAAACGGAAAATGTAGTAAAAACAACAACTTGTTTTTACTGTACTCTTCTCAAGCATCTTCCCCACAGTCCCTGGAAGTCTCACCTCAACTTCTCGTCTCTTGTTTCTCATTGTTCTCCCTGCAGCTGGTCCTTTTTCATTTTTATTGTCTCTGTTTGACCTCTACCTCAATCTTTGTCTTAAATTAAATTCCCTGTGGGTCGTGAATCTCCTCTCACCCGACCAACCCTCCCATGCTCTTCCCTGCTGATGCTTTACTGTGGTTTTTATGTGATCACAAACTCATGAATCCAAAATGAGAGGTGATAAAACACTTTGATTATCACCATCATAGAATTGTAAGATGTTTGCTTGTTTGCATCACACACTTGACAACTTGTAAAAACATGCATTCCCATCTGGAGAGTAGCTTTCAGTCTAGTCTACCATTAAAGCATTGAAAAAAGAATTAATGGGGCAATGCATTATTGCATTCTGAAAATCTCTCATTGATGTGCAGTCATAGAGGGACCGACCACTTTCATCAACATTAATAATTAAAGGTTAGGACTCCTAAATAGGACTCCACAAAATCTTTAGCGCAAGTAAATTGTGATTTAAAAATGGCTGATCAGTGAGTCAAATTATCCACCGTTAATAATTAAACTACAAAATATTGACACAAATAACTACTAATGATAAATTATTGTCACCATCCTCATTGCAGTGTGTTTCCTATTTACAATCATTATTCATTTGACTGAAAATATCTTTCTGCCGTATTAAATAAAAATAATTAGAACTCCTAGTAATCCTTATACAAATGTCTGATTCAATTACACTGAGGTCCTGAGCACAAGTCTTGTAGCTAAATCTTAAAAAGTTAAGCTGTAAATCCTATTTAGTCTGAAGGTCCGAGCTCTAATCGTCAGGATATTGTTGTTTTTGGTGACATTAATTCCGCTGGTTTCTGGTGACCTGAGCATCCATGCGTGCCAGGGACAATAGACATGGGTGTTTTCTTTGCATGCAAATACATGTGTATTTCTTGTAAAGAAAGGCCACTCTGTTTCTGTTCTATACACACATTTTTTATGTCATGCAGCGTTCACTCGCTCTCGCTCGCTCTCTCGCTCTCTCACACACACGCACACACACACTCACATCCAGCTTAGTGTAGGACAACAATGCTGTAATTCAGGAAAGGTTTAGTGGTGAGAGTGAACGAAATAATGGATTAGTTTGCATTGTGGCTACAAGGCAGGAAGAATCTGAACCCAACATACAACTCTGAAGTGGAATTGACCTCAAAACGAGATGGTTCTGTAAAATTAATACATATTCATACATTAACTTCATCTTTGCAGCTCTTCAACATGCTGTTGTGAATTTCTGATGGTAATTTGAATTTACATGCATGGGAGAGGGATTCAGGTGGATTACAGTATGTTGGCATATTTTCTCATTCACTGTACTATCAGGGTAATACTTTAAATCCATATACTCGAGTAATGCATTAAGGATTCCAATGCCATTATGAAAATTAAAAATAAATGTCATAAAAGTGAACCAAATTTCATATGTCCATGTTATATGGGAGGACCAAAGAAGTACTATATATGTTTTTTATTGCGTGCCTCAGATTTACAGTACACACTAGTATTAGTTGCAGACAGTCAGCTGTTTACACACACAGGGACACATGCAGACAGTCCACTCCTATGTGCAGCAGTGCAGCTCAGCAGAGAGGCAGAATATGAGAACAGACAGACATCTATGTTGTTGCTGAGGGTGATGCACGCTGGACTGCTATCTAACCCCAGCACATTACTGTGCAGTCGGGTCAAATCAGGCATGAGAGCACACTCTCGTACTGTATGTGTGAGTAATGCTACATAAGGGTCAGTGCACCGTGCTTCGTACATTATTTTTGAATGTGTGCATGCTTGTGTGTGAATGTATGATGGAGAATGCTTGAATCTGTGTCATACAGCCCGTTTTCGTGCACATAGGCATAATGCCGGGGGGGTTACGTGTAATGGGCCTTTGGTTCCTGAGGGAAGAACTTACAACACTGTTGAAGTGTGGCCCTACTAGAGAGAAACAATCGAAGTAAGAGGTTACACAGAATGTGAAGAGTGAACAAGCATATGCTATTACGCTCCAGTGGGAAGTGACTAAGCAGCAGCTAATTATGCAGTGGCTCGTTTGAAATTATGTTTAAAAGACTCCAGGTTTAACAAGATTAATTTATTTGCTGTAAGTGAAGTGCTGAAACTGTGGTGTGAAGCACACGCATTGTTAGTTTGACTAGAATTAACAACCAGGGTGATGCTCCCACTGCCCTCCACTGGTTTGTTGCTGCCAATATCAGTGTTACCTTTATTTGGCTTTTTCCATGTGAATTCATTGCAGATAAAGTATTTTTGGTGTGTATTTCCATCAGTGTTGTCAATTAATCTCTTTCTGCTTAAATGAATGCAAGTAAGTAATAAGAAAAGACACAATTACTGCTGAGATATACTCATTCATCAGTTCGTTTACTACAACAGAGTTATTTTCATGGCTGTGAAGGTGCTGGGCTGATCCCAGCAGATACTGGGTGAGAGGACATCCTAGATAGGTTCCCATATCATCTCAGGTCAGGAACAGACAGACAGTCCGGCTCACATTTACAGCTGAATGTGGCCAATTTAGTGTAACTGATGGGTTTTCAAGAATCGAGACAAAGCCTTCAACAATGACACCGCATCTTGTGTAATGGAACAATATTAAATAGTCAGCTTTGTTGGGGAGTTTTGTCTCACAGTAATTTGTGCTGTAACTCAAATTCAGTTACAGCTGTCGTCTTATTTTCGGAGGATTTTGTTAGTTATTATGCAGTGGGAGAAAGATATCCTTGATGGCATAAAGGACTACATACTATGCAGTTTATTCCAAGGAGCATCAGCATGTTTGTGTTTTGGCCTAAATATATTTGGTCAGATGTTACTGGTTCATGTACTTTCTTTCTTAGGATGTTATGCAATGAACAGTATCTGTAGTCTGAGGGGAATGCCTGTGGCAGCTCCAGGATTGGTAGCCCATATGCCCTTTGACCACTGCTATCTCTTATTGGCTGAGCTGTGCTCCTGCCTTCTTTTAGCTGCCTTGTATTATAAACATGAATATTCAGCATTACAGTCCGTTCCCACGAAGCCTTGTTATGGCCTTGCTGGAATATATTTGACGGAGGGTGCTTACAGATCATTTCATAGTCAAACTGCAAATCTGTATGTTGGGTTTGCACTTTAATTTCAGAGTTGCCGTTTCCAGAACAAGCAGAGTGCCATGACCTTTTTTTTTTTTATTCATGTAAATGTTGTTCCTCATTTGAATACTCGCCATCAAAGATTGCAACAGATGGGCATCAGCTCTGCATGGCCTCAAAACAATGAACAACTTTCTTTATGCAACTCATTATGCATACTGTATACAATCCAGTTATTTTATTATATATTTTTAAGAGCGTAATACCATTATGTGTCAGTTGTCAAATGCACTTTTAAATAGTTTGGACAACTTAAAATAAGAAATAAAGGAACAACATTTTTTTTCTTTTAGCAGATGAGTGTTTATCTTCCTCCATTCCAAGAATGAGCGATTTAAAGAGAAAAAAAAGATAAATGCATTATTTAAAATGAAAAGCAGGGACAGACAGAAGGTTCTTAAACCCAATCAAATGATGAAACAAAAGAGAATTTCTGTTGAAAGATCTTCCACAGAATGTCCAGATATCTGATCATGACAAGCTGATGTCACAGCAGAGCATGTCTGGCAGTTTGTTCTGCCTATTCCTGTCCAACATCTCTAGCTGTCTTTCTCTGTCTTCTCTTTTTTCCTCCAACATACTTCGTGATCAAATATGTCTCTGTTGTGCTTCAGAGCTTCAGCTCTTTGTATTATATTCATAATGGAATAGTGTTAATAAATGTTTGTATATAAAATGGCAAACAACTTCAAATGAGAGGCCAACGAGTCGGGACAACAGATTCCAGGCTAGGCGATGAGTATCCAATGTGGTTTGATCACTGATCACTTGGTTTGCTGGCCATCAAAGGACTGATTGTAAATGTAAGGCCATATGAATGTGTCTAATTGTTCTTATACCACATATTTCTATGCCATCTCTTTCTGTTTGGTTTTAAGAATTACTCTGCAATTAGTTCTTTAAGTAGAACTCCAGGGAAAAAAAACAGCCATGTGCAACTAGCCACATGCATCATGATTCTATGGTGCAAAAAGACACCTTGGCATGGGGGATTTCTTCAGCCACAATAAAGATGTCCTTCATTGGTGCATCATTTTTGTGCTGCAGTTTGTTCCAAATGATATTTATTTGTGTGGAAATGCTGCTTGTTGCTTTTTTTTTTGGTGGCTATAGTTACTGTAGTTAACTTGGATCTGTGTTTGGAGTCAAAGTGCAGCTGTAAATTGTATTCCGTTGCCACCACCATTTCCTAATTAGAAATAAGATAAACAAGCTTGTCTCCATCAAGCACAAACATGTTTGCTTCCCCATATCTCATTAAATGGTCTTCCCACATTTTGCTCAGTTTCAACTATTGACATTGCTCGTGACAGACTTTCAGCCAGATTGCCATGGATTTCTTATTTGGATCCCACTACTTTTCTTTCATGGGGAGAACTGCAGCTTAGACTTTCTTCATCTGTGCCACTGCTGGTTCTTCAAAACCTAAATGCAAGGAAGGAAAAAAAGCAAAAAAAAACAAGGGGATTTTTTATTGTGACAAAATATTATATAATATACTGTAATGTGTCACACTCTTGAGCAGGAAAGGTATTGTGATGTTCTTGACAACAGTATGCACAGCCTTTCTTTGCCTTATGGAGACATCATAAATAATTTACCAGTCCTTCAGTTCTTATTGAGACATTGTTGTGATAAGGCAGTTTCTCATTGGACATTTATGAACCCTGTTCTGGAGATAAAGAGAAACAATGAGAGTTTCAATGTTTGTGATCTTTGAAAACCTCTTTTATATGACATTTTTTTAAAGTTGAAAACTTTTCTCGTGTACTTCACGTTACCCTTATGGTTACTTTCACAAAATAATTTAATGGCTGCAATGTCGATAAATCATTGATGCCCTGTTTGGAGCTGAGGGTAAGAAATTAACCCCTGTGGGGTCGACGGATAGAAAGAAGGAAAGCAAGATTGAGAGCTTACTGGTGTCTGACACAAATAAGGTGGGCTGTCATATTCAATTGCATATAACTCCGTCACAATGCATTACTGTATTTTTCAAAAGCATTGTCGCAGACTGAAACAAAAATCCTCCACATGAAGATTTGTGGAATGAAAACAGCTAGAGGGCAGAAACATGGAGACAAGGCTGAATTCGTTAGATGTTTCCAGTACTCTGTATGTTATCGATGAGAAATATGAATATAACGCTTTCTCCTGTAGCTTAGCTCTTCTTGAGATGCACACACACTGAGTTCTCAATGTGGTTTTCTCATAAGTTACCAAGCAACAAGAATGCTCCTTGAAATGATAAGAGTGGGAAGGAAGGGCAGGGGAGATGGTGAAAGGTGGATAAGAATTTGCAGAGAAGGACATAATTAAATTGCCAGAACTGTGTGTTGCCACTGCAATTAGCTCTTTTCATAAGTTTCATTTCTTTTGTAATTGTGTGTGTTGGCAAACAGATATTTTACTCACCATTACAGAGAAAAGGGATGGTACAATTCTGTCAATGACTTTCTGTAGCATGTGTTTAATCTCTGCTACCGTTGCTCGTATTTAGGAAATGAAATATAGGAACTTTATGTGAAAGTGATGGCTACAAATTAGAATATATTTGCACTTAAAAAACAAAACAAAAACCAGATGTTAATAGATTCAGGAGTTTGAGTCGGTCATTCTTTTGTGTCACTACTTTTTTTCTTTTGTCTTGTGTGCCGGTTTGTGTTTAAGATCGCTTAGGAAACCTGGCATCATCATCATCATCATCAAGAGAAATCCATTTTGCTACGTTTTATGAGCCATTAAGATAGTGTTAGCATCAGTCTAGAAATTGAAAAGAAAGACATAGCCATGCTGCTGTTCATATGTAGTTATAAAGGCAAACATTTCCATTACAGCCAATAGATATTACATCACATGTAGTGGGATTACTTGCCCATTGCATGTTAACAGGTTTGACATCAACCTGTTGACAGATTACTGAAACCTTTGCTCCTCAAAAACCTGGATGTATGTCTTGTCTGCACACAAATCTAGTTCTTTTCTCCCCCAATATTTAATCTGATTTGCGTTTTCCTGGTTCCTTTTGCTCACTTGCTGTCCCTGGCTTCGTACCAACGAGCTACTATAATTCTCTGCTCGGGCAGTCGGGCACAGTCTCTCGTCCCCTCTAAATTCTGTTCCATCTGCTCTGTTTTTGCATGTTTGCAAGGAAATGCGTGACATGGTTTAGAGTGGAGGGATTAATGGGGTTGCTGAACTCTTTTGAGGGTATGGAGGGAATTACTTTGGTACTACTCGGTACCGATTCACATTAAATCAATTTGCGTCAAATTTTGTTGTCTAAAAGATGAGTGTTTGACACTCTTGAAGTTAATGCTCCTGCAGCAGCAACTCATAGCATACCTGCGATTAATGCTTTTTTTCATTCATAGAGAATTAAACCCTCCATGATCAATGAATACCTCATCCTCAACCTATGACCAACCACTTGGTCTTTCCAAAATTCCAACCTACTTGGATCATTTAAATAGCACCATCTTTAAAGTGTGTCCATCCATCCATCAATTTCCAGTTGTAGATGAGCTGATCGTCTCGTCTGCAGCTGCTTCTCCGCTTTGGGAGTTGTTGGAGTTGCTTGAGCCTGTCCCAGCTTGCTATGGGCGAGACGCAGGAGCATTAAACCTAAAAGATGCAGCATATTTACAAGTAAATATTCAAATTTTGCAGCCGCTGTGGTTGTGATGATAGCAGCATGACCAAATGGGCTACTGAATTCCAGTTTCAGGCACTTTAAAATTGAACAGTATCAAACAAGATTGACTATTATGCTATCAAAAGAGCACTTTTGAACATGTGGGTGCTGATAGTACTTCTCTGTGGTAAACTTAATCCAATATGGATGTGAATCCACATGCAACAGTCTTCCGTGATTATACAATCAAACCTCGCAGGTTGCATTTCACTGCCGATGTTTTTGTATCTGAAATCCAAATTCAGCGCACCTGTCATGTCATGGTATTTGTTTTCGATTCACTTCCTCTCTTAGTCTCTCTTGTTTACTTTCCAAAGATTTTCTGCTACATAACTTTCAAAGGCAAGGTCATCGGCTTGGGGCAAACAACAATGCAAAGCAACATAAAAAAAAATCACCTTGTAAATATTTGTGTGTGTTTTGTTTTGCCCTAAATGTGAAAAAGAAATGCTTTGACTGGAAGAACTACAGAGCATTAGAGAACAAAGTTAATCACTGTGGGAGAATGCCAGGGGAAGATAAATGGAGAGCATCAGCCATTTACTTTCTTTGTTGTGTTTTACATCCTTCATCCACATCATACCTTTTCTCTCTCCTTGATTTCTCCTTGCTGTATCCGTAACATCTCCCTCCTCACCCCGCTCTTCACTCTCCACTGCATTTCTCCTTGTATACTGCCTATTTTCTTCCTGTCTGTCTTTCTCCCTGTCTAACCTATTTGAATTTTCTTAGTAAATGTAGTGTCAGAGGTCCAGGAAAGCTGGGCATGAGCTGAGAGAACTTTAATAAAAAGCAGAACAGAATAGAGGAAATTGATTTAGGTTTTATCTCAAAAAAGCACTAAGACTTCAGGAAATCTGTGCTGGACTGCATAGATATATACGTTTAAAAAAATGACAGAGGTATGGCTAACACAATTCATGCACATTGTTACATTACATGATGTCCATCTCCCAACCAGTTAAAAAAAAGTCTCAAGTTGTTCATTTTCCTCGTTTTGCAGGATCCATACTTATTTGAATGTTTTTGTTTGTCAATGGTATACTGTATGTGTAATATTAGCCAGCAAATGTAAAGATTCTGACAGCTCAAACGTATGTGTGCATAGCAGTTATGCACACAGATCAAGTGTGTATCTGGACATTTTGATTTACGTGTGTGTGTGTGTGTGTGTGTGTGTGTGTGTGTGTGTGTGTGTGTGTGTGGTGTATGAAGTGTTTTATACGGTCTTCAGTGTCCACAGAGAATTGTAATGACAGCAGATAATTATTTTAGAAGAGACCATTTATAATGAAGCAGAGGGGAATGAAACCTTGTCACAGCCTGGCTATCAGCACCGGATCTCTGACTATCAGCACCGGATCCCTGACTATCAGCACCGGATCCCCCCAGGGCTGTGTACTTTCCCCCTGGCTCTTCTCCCTGTACACCAACTGCTGCACCTCTGGCCATCAGTCCGTCAAACTGATTAAGTTTGCGGACGACACCACCCTCATCGGGCTCATCTCGGACGGTGATGAGTCGGCCTACAGGAGGGAGGTGGACCGGCTGGTGTCCTGGTGTAGCAGCAACAACCTGGAGCTGAACAGCCAGAAAACAGTGGAGATGATTGTCGACTTCAGGAGAGTCACAGCCCCACCGCCCCCCCTCGCCCTCACATACTCCCCTACCCCCATCTCCATCGTGGACTCTTTCCGCTTCCTGGGCACCACCATCACCCGGGACCTCAAGTGGGAGCCGACCATCAGCTCCCTCATCAAGAAGGCTCAGCAGAGGATGTACTTCCTGCGGCAGCTGAGGAAACTCAAGCTGCCAACCCAGATGTTGGTGCAGTTCTACACCTCCATCGTGGAGTGCGTCCTCACCTCCTCCATCACCGTGTGGTACGCTGGCGCCACCACCAGGGACAGACACAGAGTGCAGCGCTTTGTACGTGCTGCGGAGAAGGTGATCGGCTGCAAGCTGCCATCGCTCCGGGACCTGTATGTCTCCAGGACTCGGAGGCGTGCAGGTCGGATCACAGCCGACCCTTCCCACCCTGGACATGGACTCTTTGACCCTCTCCCCTCAGGCCGGAGGCTACGGTCCATCCGGACCAGAACCTCCCGCCGCAAGAACAGCTTTTTTCCCTCAGCCGTACGACTAATGAACACTTAATAATTCTGTCCCGGACTCCTGAATACAACTTGCACTTTTCCATTTGCACTGCGTGATGACGCTAGTTTACTGCTGCTAGTACACATCTGTGTAACCACTCCGGCTGCTGTTGATGTCTGTACCTGTATGGTCTTTGTATTTTGTCCTTAATGTTAGATGTAGCACGACTTCACCGAGCAACGTTCCTAGTCTGTGAACCCTCACTGACAATGGCAATAAACCACTTCTGATTCTGATTCTGATGGTTGTGGGCGTGGGGACGGGGATGGAGGTGTTTGTGGCATCTAATTATAGTCATTCAACAGACACCACATTGAACTTTAGCACACACAAGCTTGAACCTCATCATATCCTGTTAATATGATATGCTGTTGTCTGTCTTAAGATGACTTCCTAGTAGGTACTTATCATGGGAGGATTCAGTTGGAGGGTGGCCCGGTGTCACTGGTTGAGGTGGTGGATGAGTGGAGGTGGGCTGTAGGTTTTGCCATCCTGAATTGACAGCTGATTGACAGCAGTGAGAGAGAGAGCATATTTAAAGCTTCAAAATGATTGAGCAGCAGAATGTGACTGGTTGTAATTGGGTAAGAGGACAATGAAGCATTAATGCCTAGAGCGGCAGGAAAATGCACGTGATATAGAGGGCATGCACAAAAGAAATGGTCTTCTTGTCCGAACCTTTGGAGTTAAAGATCCAGCAGTTTGAGTTTGAAGCCAAACGACTAAAGTGGAAAGCTAGAATGTTAGCTGACTGGGCCTGTAACAGCTGGTAAGATCCAAAGCAGCTTGATTACTTTTATTATAGTCTTTCACAGGTAAGCTCATCAGAGGACCAGTTCTGGCCGCAGTGAAGAATGAAGTCCTGGACTTCTTATGGGCAAGAAACTTGCCGTGCAGAGCTGCCTCCATCTCCTGATGATTCCTCTTCCTCTGGCCGTTGAATAGTGTGGGAACACAGAACGACGGGGCCAACTTTATTTAACATTCACATAGATTCCATGCATTAAAGAAAACTGCTCTGATTGGCCTGATTTATAGTATCGGCTGAGCATTGCAGACCATTCTTTAATGGCCAGTATGATAGAAATCTGAGAAGTGATGGCGATGCATTCAGTTCACAGTTGTTACTTGCCTCATTTGTCAAAAGGAAAGATTTTTCTTGAATTTCCATGGATGAAAAAAGGACCATCCAACACATCAGAGAAGATGCCATCATTCAGTGACAGTGCTGCCGTTTAATCTCCGGATTGTTTGTGTGACGTTTTTATCTCGAGATCCGGGATCCTTCAGCTGCTCATTGTTTGACAAGTCTAGGATGATCAGCGATTCATTTCTTTCTCACCAGGTTTCAGTGGAGCTACTTCGCTGTGTTAGATATGTTATCTGCCCTCAACCTAGTTCATATATATTTGTCCGATGGCTTTCTGCCTTTATCCATGTTACTTAAGAGTCAATCTACCTGTCATCATATCACAAGTTCAGTTACACCTGTTGACAGCTAAGCAAACAGTTTATGTAGAGGATAAAAAGAGAGGAGCTCCGTAATTGGAAACAAAGACATTCACATGCTAATTGACATGGATAAAGACAAGAATTGACTTAAGTGAGTTGTTGTGCCAATTGTGAAATTGTTTATGGATGCACTAGGTCTCCTGTGGATGTGTGTGTATCTGTGTTTGCAGCTCATGTAACCAAACCCTGCTGATAAACGTCAACTCTCTGGGTCGGTGCTGTGCACCAGTCCCCACTGCACCAAGTGTTTACTCAAACTGTCACATTAGGATCCCTCAGACTGGAGATTAGAAGAGGAATATTCCTTATCTGGGCTATAGATGTGCAAATTTGTGCCTCTTTATGTTTCTCTTTGTAGATACGTACGTGTGAATGTGAGATTGATAGATACATAGATAAATAGACATTTTAAGGAAGTCTAATGAACAAGGCAGTTAAAATGTTATGTCGCTGTCGATTCCACCGTTCAACAGCTTCAGCCTGTTTGTGTCGCTTTCATTAACTCCTCCGGTTTAGTTTGTGTGCATTCTTGTGTCAGATGCTTGTGATTGATATATTGAAAATACTTAACTGAGCTGTTAATGGTGAGTTGTTTTCTATTGTTGACGCCGTTATTGAGATGTTTGAAAACGGATAGGAGAAGACGATTCTGAAACTTTTAAACATTACGTAACATAGTTTTTTCACTTGAAATTAATGTTTTATGACTCTGCTTATTGATTTAGGTATTAATTGATTTAAGGTGGTTGAAAAAAGAGAGAAAAGGGGTCAAATTTGTATTTGCCCTTTATTGTGCTGAAGTAGTTCAAACAACACGGGGGATGTTCTGGCTGCTTCTCGGATAAAGACAAATGTACAGTTAACTTAATTCATTGGAGTTTAATTACTTAAGCAGTGCTAAAGCTTAGACTGTTATTCAACACATTGAATTTTTGCTGCAAAAACTCAATTTAGACTCAGCAAAACATCATAAATCTTGTGCAAAGTACATTCGAGTGTTCCGAGACACGAGCAACTTAAATTCACAGAACAACATATAGCCACTAAAATAATTATAGATTTATATCTCCCAGCACCTTTTCTAAAAGTATATCTCAAGTTGGAGCTCAAATGTATAATATTTCATCAAATGAAAGCTGTAGCATTTTCCAATTCTGCCGACCTCTTGCACAGTTGCAGCTGCCGTTAATTAGGATCACATTGTAATCTTGACAGTTGAATAAGTGGGCTGTCTATTCCCTTAGCAAAAATAGCAGACTAACATGTAATCAGCGACAACACAGAATTGCTGTAAGTGTACCAACACTTTCATGTACATCCATCTTGAACCCTGAAGTAACATTGATACATTGTCAATGTTCAAAGTTTGATTCAATCAGTGTTATTCAATCAGTGGTTAAACATCAAATTAACATTGAGACAAAATAAAATCAACCCTGCTTTACATTCAGCCGGATTCTCAGTAAGATGCTCCCTAAACAGGATGTAGATGTCCGGGCTGTAACTGGGGCTGCTGACGATCACCAAGGTGATAACAACCACAGCTGTCCCAAAGTGCTGTACAGGATACACAAAGACACCCTAAATCAAAGATAAAACCGCTCACAGATATGAATGTTAAAACAAAGTAAGTTAAAAGACATAAAAGGGGAATAAAAGTAGCAGTCACACAATCAAGGCCAACTGTCTTGCTAAGTGTCAAAAGCCAAGGAGAAGAGGTGGGTTTTGACGAGGGGCTTTAAAACCACACAGAGAGGGGGGCCTGTCTGACGTGCTGTGGCAGAGCATTCCATAATCTCGGATCTGCAACAGGGAAAGCGCGGCCCCCTCTGAGCATCCGCTTCGTTTGAGGCTCTCTCAGGAGCAGCCGATCAGCTGACCTGAGAGCGCGCGTGGGTGTGGAAGGCTGTAGAAGCTCAGAGAGGTACAATACAAATAAATAAACGCAAATAATCCCCAGTGACAAGAAGCATATTGTTTTATCCAGGTGATGGAAGAAAGATCGGATATTATTATGTTTTATTTTTCCTACCTGGGTTGACTTGGTGAAGTTAAGAAGAGCCACAGTGATTTGGAAAGGATTACATCATTGCTGTCTGCCAGATTAGGAATTTACTCTAAGGAAATGAACCAATCCTACAACTCCTTGAATAACACAAAAATTGAACAATGAGAATTTGAGAAGTGATGGCGTTTTACTGTACATAATAACCCACGAGATGCAGTGATCCCACGAGGTCATCACTGCATCTCTCCATGTATCCAGGAACGCATGCTGTACATCAATTATATATTTGTGAGATCATAAAAAAAAAAAAAAAAAATCGGTAATGTGTTTATAAAACGCAGGCTAATGTTGTACGCTTCTGTCCAGCGTGTGTCCTGTCACGGTGATTCTGCCTCCTGTGTGGCTGCGTTAGTGCATCTTCAGACTTATCTTTGCAGTTCTTTGTACAGTTAAGTTACCGGTATATAAATCCTCCTTGCTGGTGTTGTCAACAGAGGTTCTCTCAAAACAGAAGCAGAATGATTATACTTGTCCACACGGAATTTAAAAAAATCTTTTTTGTGAAAGCCAAAGGAGAGCTGGAGTGCAGCGGAACAAGCGTTGGTCACGACTTTGTTCTGTTAAGAGCAGTGAGATGAAATCAACAACAACAATATCATCCTTTCTACTTTCATCTTCCAGGGCATGTAAAAATATAAACGTGGATTTCATATAGGCTACATCCATCTTGGAACAAGTCACTGCTATGTCGAATGACAGAGCTGAAACTGACAGATTTTAAATCTCTTCAAAAATGTAACAATAGGGGTCTCGAATACAATGACACTCCACAAACGGAAACAAAGAAGTGTGGAAAGGCAATTATAGCCACTAAGTCATGCGCGATATGTACAATGCTTTAACTTGTCATATGAGACAGTCAGTAAAACTAGACAGACGGCTCGTATTAATTGTGTTTCATATTTTATGTCGGCGCAACTGAATCAATGGAAAACTTTGTACAAGGCACCAGCCTACTAATTGTTCATGTGTCTGCAAATGGTTAACTTATTAATTTCTGAAATTTTAATTTCTCAAGGATCACACAGTCTTGGAAAAGAGTGCCGCATGGCGACCAAGAAAGTACATCTGTATTGAGTAGATTGGTTTGCACTTCTGCACTTATGACAGTACAAGACTGTGAATATGGGGAATACAACACTTTCGCAAGTGCGCGCGCACACACACATACGCACACACGCACACATGCCACCAGCTTAAATACAAAACAAAACGATAAACATTGTGAAAGCGCTGTATGCTGAAAATGTTTTTCTGTAGTCGGTGTGTTCTTCAGTAAAGCAATCCTCTGAATTAGTATTACAATAGGAGTTGAAAGGAAACATGCTTTTCCTTCTGGAGGAATTGTGGTATTAATATCCTTTACTAATAAGGCTTAATTGTCTCAGCTTCAAGTGTAATTTAATTTTGAATGGTGCTTTATTTTAATACTTTTGAAATGTGTTTTAACTGCATGCTGACAGAAATATAAGTTATTACGTGACGCAGTTGCTTCTGAGACTTTTAGTATACTTGAAATTTGGAAGATCTCCTTTTGGGACTCGGATATTTATAATATTTCTGTGTAGAAATATTATAAATTCAGGTTCAGGCAATGCCACAACACCAGTCTCCAAAATTACCTCCAGCCTGAACTGAGGCAAGATGAACACATTTCCCTTTACATGTTCCCATAATAACCCTCCTGTGCATTGCGGTGGTATTGCCTGAAATCACCAGGAATGAATGAAGCACATTTTAATTGGCCTGTTATTCAGCAAGCATGTAAGCCTTTATACTTAAACCCACTGCAGAACGAAACGAAGCACAACGGCTTCAGCCATTGGCTGAAGTCACAAATGGGATATAGCTTCTGAAAAGGCTGCGTATGTTGCTGCTCTGTCAAAGTTAGGAACATTTCCCTGGGCTATGTGGAGAAAACTGTCAACAAACTACCCAATCTAAAGCATTCAGAGACATGCTCCGACTAAAGTGGAGTTCATTTCTGTATAAACAAGTCATTTAAAAGAATTATGAGGCAATTCACCATATCTCCTCTTCAAAGGGATATGATAAATGCTTGAATAGCAGAGCATCTCTCATCTCTCATCTGGCGGTCCCAGATTACACAGTCGGGGAGTCTAAACATAAGCGACTGGAATTCAAAACAAGACGGCGGGCCTGATTTTCTCCATTTTTCAAAAATATATTTAAAGGACTCTTTGCTTGATTGTCTCTCGGTCTTCTCAACCTATCTGAACACAGGGACTACTTGTGCACATCAATTATGGTTGTAGCATCATCAAATCCAAATTATGTGTCATATCTTGCATTCCATTTAATGTAAGACCTTTGAGAACCACTCTTGATAGAATCAAGCTATGAATGTGTGCATGTGTGAGGTCTTGTAAGCGACACATTGGTAGACATATAAGACACGTTACAAAATCATGACAGCAAACTTTACAAAAGACAGAACAAAAAATTTGATTGTTGAATTTACGGCCGGTAAAAAACAATTCCACTGTATAACAGTGATACAACTGTTTGTATCAAAGCTGTGATGTTTTTTTATATTTTTTCACTTCTTCTGTCAACAATCAGATCTGCATTCTCTCATTACAGCCATACTTGAGAGTTTGGAGACAGAAATGTTGTTTTCTTTCAGCACACGAAATATGTGCAAGTGTTTCTATGCCAGTGGCTGTTGTGGGTTGAGTTAGAATATTGTACGTGATGATGTTGCACAATTACACACAATCTGAACCTCAGCCAACATTCATTTCCACAGGTGTTTTTTTTTTTTTGATAGATTTAATCCACAGACATTGTAAAACACAATCAGGCTTCGCTCTCTCTGGAAGTTCATAAATCTAATATTCATAAACCTACACCCATTGTAATAAGATTTAACACAGCACTGCCTGTCAACTTCAGAAAAGTCTTTTTACTAGTGTGCAAGGCTGGCATTTTAATTTGCCAGGCATGAGTCCCTAATCAGACACTAACATATCATTATTATTGCTGCAAGTGGGACTGAGGAAGAAAGAATAATAAAGGCATGTGTTGATTGTGTGTTGCATTATGTAACACAAAGACTCATTATGATCCAGCTGCTATAACAACTGACAATTCAACTCCACCGTAAATGCACGTTGCAGAGTACGGGCTGAGGTGGACTCAGATTAGTTTTTTTTAATGCAAATGTACATATTTGTTGTAGAAACCCTTACAATCTGTACATGTCTCTACCTTTGATCAACCCAACAGTTTCACATGAAACCGAATCAGAAAGATACGCCTAATGGTGGTTGATTGACTGCCCATTGGTGGTGGTTGAGACCAGCAGTCGACTAAAAGTAGATTTCTGTTCACACAATGGCTCGCTTCTGTCTTTTGCCCCAGTTAAACAAAATTGCCTATCTGTGATGCCCCCCCTTTCCTTTCCTTTCCATATATTAATATGAGCAGACTTTGTTTCTGTCAGGCATTTCTCGACATCGTCGGCGGTGCCCATAAAGTTTCATATTAGTTATTATATATCATATTAGATCTCAAGGTCATACTGCTGTAAACTTTACAGGATGCCTGGCTGTCTTACAACAGGTGGTAATGAGGTTCTACTGGCCAGAGTTGAGGAGGCACATTGTTTGTCTTAAGAGAGTGTTAATGGTATGGATTATTCACAGCAGCCTGCAGAGAGGTTTATCAGTCAATCAAACTGGGATATACATTATATTGACTGTACACATCCTCTGTCGGTGTGCCATCTCACATACACACTAGTTAATGCTGTGTAAACAGAACACTGTGTACATTTTATTTGTCTTACCCTGTGGAAATTATTAGCATTTCCTGGTCCTTCCATAAAATCTGGATACCTTAGTTCTATATTATCTACACTTTTGCAAAAACACAACAGTCATTCAATGCAACACAAAGTTAAACAAATGATTGCTGATACAACTCTCGGTTTATTTCTCTTGAAATAGAGTGCAATGAGATATTTCCTGGTAGAAGTGATGGCCGTCTTGTAAGAAGTTGTTGGTGAATGTCACTGGGAGACTCTGGTTTCGGGCAGCAGGCTTCTGGCATAATCTCTCCTCCCTCTTTTCTCTTCTTCTTTCTGTTGTCCTCTGTTTGATTTGATCAATAATCGTATTGCATGAATCACCCTTGAGTGTGAGAAGACTAAAAAATTATTCAGAGTGAGAGGGAGAGTGAGAGATAAAAAATAGTAATGCATATTTAGTTAAGTAAAAACTAGTAATGGAAAAGCAATAGTTTGTTTGGTTGTAGTCATACTTTTCAGGCTTATTGGTGCAGTTTGTCAAATTAAGCCACTTTATCCACTTTCCTGAGCTACAGACGCTAACTACCTGAATGGCTTGGCTATATTGCCAGTTTGATACATATCATATAATTATGTGCCACAGCAAATCTGCTATGAGCTGACACCATCAATGCTTTTCCAGTGCAAATGGATTTTTTTCTGAGATTGCCCAGAGGACAGCCAAAGATAACCTCAGTCTCAACCTCATTTCAACCCAGAGATGATGAGCTCTATTTCAGTTGGCCTGATTAGCAGTTTGCATTTATCTATGACCCAATGTAAAATCTGGGGCTGTTTCTGTGTGCGTGTGTGTTAGTTCTATCCACTAAACCCATACCTGGTACTAATATCACATATGACTAGGCCATTTTCAGAATTAGATGAAACGAGATAAAATACCTAAAATGCTTCTGCTTCTCGCTTTGTCTTGGTCCATTGATGCCAACATAATGATTTCTGCTTTTCAAAAACTATTGAGGGATGGAAGGAAGTAAAGCAGCGGGGAGCATCAGTACTGGCATTTTCTTCTAGCTAGCATAATGCATGATAAGCTCGCTAATTTCCACCCTGATGGCATGACAGCAGTCCTAACATCGCTGTAAATCACCTCTGCTCCTGTGTGGGCTCTCTCAGTGACTCACACCAATGATGATTTTTTTTATCCGACAATGCAAATATTATTTATTATATGTTTTCAGTTCAGTTTCAATATAGAACAGGGTGCATTTATTTAATTATTCTTAAAAAATGAGTAGGCTACTGAATGCAGTCGAGCAATACTCATTCTGTGGACTGTGCCTGTGTGTGCCGGCCTACACGCTTTCAGTCAGGAACCCCAGTGGAGAGATTCTATTTTAACCCACAGTTCATGCTACTCTACTGATATGACCCGTTTCTCTTTATTTTTTCCACCAATATGTGAGGTACAGTTTCCTTATTTTTGTTTTTGTGGGATTTAGTTGGTTTTGATGAGGAGCCTGCTTCAGAATTTGGTCAGTGTGGTTGCAGGTGTAGTACATGGTCTATTTCTTTTACTGCATTATATTCCCGTGAGGGGTCACGACAGCAAATCAACCATCTCCACTTCACCCTCTCCTTTGCATCGTCCTCCCCAACACCAGCCACTCTCATGTCCTTCCTCACTACATCCATGTATCTTCTCCTGGGTCGACCTCTAGCCCTGTTCCCTGGCAGTTCCATCCTCAGCATCCTTCTACTGATATAGTCCCTGTCTCTCCTCTGGACATGTCCAAACCATCAAAGTCTGGTCTCTCTGACCTTGTGTCCAAAATGTTCAACCTTCACTGTCCCTCTTATTGTGTCATTTCAAATCCTATCCAATCTGGTCACTCCCAAGGAGAACCTCAGCATCTTCATCTCCGCCACTTCAATGTAGTCCAAAAGTATAAAAGGATAAATGCTGCAATTCTGTAATTTCTAGATGCAGTTTATTGGTTAAAAAATTAATGGGATCTATTATCTATTTTGACCCAAGTCCCATTCTGCCAACAGACACCATAACTTTTCCTCAATCCTGCTGGGAACGGCGTGACATATTCGAGGTGCTATAAAGAGAAGAAACATATTCACACAATTTACGAATTTGAGAGGCTCAATTTTCATAGATACCTCAAAAAAGGCTTTCTCTGGTATCTGGTATGATGATAGAACAAATCGTGCTAGCTCTGTTAGTAATCTTGTGTCAGGGTAATTATCTGTGTAATTGTGCAGATTTCTCATAAATGTTTTTACACTGTGTTCAAATCCGAATTTGTTTGCACAGAATAAACATCATGCAATGGTGGGAACACTTGATTGTCATTGATACAGTCAGTTCGGTGTTTGGGTGAGATCACAGTATTCATGTAACTTCGGATTAATCAGAAAGTTGGTCAGTGAAATTGGTTCAAGCTCGTTTCTCAGTTACAAAAAACCCCGCAAGCTGTGTGTGTGTGTGCACATGACAATACGTAGGGCAATGACTGCTAATAAAGGCAATTCGAAGGCATTACCCAATGCGAGATAATGTTTCCATCACAATATATTTGATTGCTCTCTGTGGCAAAATGTAACTGAATTCTAAAGAAAAAATAAGCATAAATATACCTAGATAAAGGATGTGAGAAGAGAAAAAAGATAAATATGTGTGTTTCTGTGGTCTTGGGCACCATGATGGGAATTCATAGACCTGGCAGAGGTCAACTATGATGAGCCCGTCGGTCATATATTACACACTTGGCCAATATGCTCAGGGCCACATTCTGGGAGGATGCCGTTCCAAACAGAACATACGGTTCCCTGCAAAAAAAAACGCCCCGGTTGAACGTGTTATGGCTGCTAACATTCCCATTTTAACCAACATGTGTTTCTTTTCCATGACTTCTTTAGTTCAATGTTAAGAGTCACATATTATACGCTTTTTCTACAAGTTAACGCAGTTCCCAAACACATATATGAAATATCTGCCACAAACATTTTTGCCGGAACATTACCACCAAAAATTAACTAACTTCTTCTGTTCCCGCAGACACACAACCTCTTGTGAACCCCCCCCACCCCACCTCCAACTGTGACATCACATACAAAGAGTGCTGCCAGACATGTTTCAATACTTGATTACAGGGCTACACAAACTATGCAGGATTGACTGGATGGTTTATTTTTGCAGTTTTTGGGTTGGTAATGACCCTAAAACACCAAATATGAGTGTAGAAACAATGAAAAGTGATTTTTTCGTATGTCCCCTTTTAAGACTCAACATGTCTAAAAGTCAATGAGAAGTGACAAAATATCCTCAGTCCTTTATTAAACTGTGGTGAGACAATCCTCACTGTGTCTTGGTGATTAATGGGAAAGACAGCTCGACCGAAGATCAAGAGGAAATTGGATTTTCTGGGGTTATTTCAGAAAGACAGGTGCTGACGAGCTTCAATCAAAAGTAGCATTGATATCAAACTGGTTTCCAAAAGGTTATGTGTGTCAGGGATGCTGTTTGCCACTCAATGCGATGCATCTGACATTGTGGAGAGAGGGTAATAGAGTGAACCGGTGTGAAGAAATAGAGATACTGCAACTGTTATGCTGAAATGACAAGGAAAATAATATTTATATATAGGCTAAATGTCTTACTGATAAAGACTGATGTAAATGGTGTGAGAGAGAGAAAGGAGATACAGATCTGAAACAGCTTTAGGATCAATGAGCCAGGCCCCTCGGACTGAGCCGAAGAGAGGGAGAGAGCTCAGCGGGTGGTCTCGCCGCACACTGGAAGATTTTCATGATATGGCAGAATAAAGTTAGATGCACTTCGAGCTGCAGAAATGGAAGGAAGCAGAATTTCATGAAAAGCGGGACTGAAAACCTGAAGTGAATGAAGGAATGAGGGAGATTGTAAGGCCAAGACACAATGTTGGAAATAATATCTTGGTAAGAAATATCAGCGGAGGAGGCCAAAGAGTAGAAGTGAAGGTTACTGGGGAGTGCACCGCGAGCTACACTGCATAATGTATGCGGTGTGATTTGGTGCATGTAAACGGTCCGTGAATCTTTCATGAGGCCCGGTTGACCTGGTGATGCCGTGTGAGAAATAAAAATCGGTTGAAGTGGACAGAACATGTGGAGGCAAATGGCTGGGAAAAAGGACATCTTTTATTAAATTTGCATGTTGGCACATTTGTTCTCATCTAGAAGAGAGCCGTTTCCATTATTGTGGTTAAGCCCCCTGTGCGGATGGAAGCACTTGATGTCTCCACTTAAAATGGGCCTTTTCACAGAACGGCAAGCCAGAGAATAGAAGATTGATACAAAGTCAGCTACAAAACAAGTTCCTGCGTCAAAAAAATTAGGCTTTGTAAAAGTTTTATTAGTTAGCGCTGGAATTCTGGTGTGTGCAAGTGCTTTATTTTACCTTTCTTTCCCCCTGTCAGGGTTAAACCACTATAAAAATCATAGTTGTTTTATTTTTTCACATTTCATTGTCACTCCACCCTCAAACCTTGAACTATCATAACAGATTAAGACCAGCCCTGGATCAATTAACTAATCCAGAGGATTAATCAGCCTTCTCATTCAATGCTTGAATTCTATCCGAGCTTTTTGGCATAAAACTAATTTAACACAATGTTACATTGCAAGCATGTCAAAGAGCTCTCACAAGCATGAAAACTATATAATGGCATCATAAGCAGCAGGTTAACATTCTTAAAGTTGTTACCAGGATGATGACGTACAGATTTTTGACAACTGAAAGCATCAGACATGGTTTTCTTTTATCACAAGCCTCATTTTGCCTGAGGGCCTTTACTGCAGAGAATGAAACCTCAGCAGTATTTTCTAAAAGCTGCACAAGTCTTTGCTTAAATGAATTCTCACAGAATTTCACACTGAAAGAGAAAAAACACACACAATACATCTCATTACATAGTTATTTTTGATTATTATTTAGCATGTAAATCACAGCTTCCTCCTCATGGATATAGCACTGAAATGCTAACTAATTCTTGTCCTGTCAAAAAGCCTCATTTTGTGGGTAGACCGGCATGCCGGCAGTACAGAGATATACTACAAAGTTTTTATTTCTAAAAAGCAGAGACTGACACAGTAGCAATATAGTTAAAGAAAATATGCAAAACTATTATAGCAATGGAATAGTTGACAGATGAGATTCTTTAAAATCTGTAATTCCAAATTTTAGTGATATTTACAACATGAGCAGGAGGTTCAGTGATATTCACATGGCAGCTATCTTATCCTCATGCAAAATTTATTTTCTATCAAGTATGCTTTTAATTTTAAGGCTTCAATATCAAAGCCTTGAACCTCTAAGGGGGTAACTGTAGGGTGGGAAATTGAATGAATCATGCTCTCCTCTGCCGCATTGGTGCTTTTAAGTAAGTCGGGCACTTAACCCTTAGCGTCTTTGGTGGAGCATCCCAGTAGCCCGCAGTAAAAGGCGATGGGTTTCTTCCAATATGTGTGTTGTTGTAGCCGACACTGAAGAGGGAGCCAGTGTAGAACAGTTTCCTCAAGATGACATTGAGGGATTAATAAATAGTTAGCTGCAGAGAAAGGATTTAAATTTGCTGGTTCCTCTGTAAAGAGGGTCAGATGGTGAAAGCAGCCACTTCACTATTACATCGGAAGTGTTGATTGTTTGTTGGTGCTCCACAGCCACTGCAGCGGAGAGTGAAAATCCATTAGATGAGTAATGCATTAGGATACATGCACACAATGGGGATGCATATTAGTATGCATCTTTACACAGAGTTTTTTCTTATGGAAGAATTTTTATTGGGAAATGGATTTCCGAATAAAAATAATAAAACAGTATTTCTGTCTGCTTCCTGAGCTACAGTATGGAAAGGGAGACAGAGAGAGTAGCATAAGGATAAGGGGAATAAAGCACATCTCAATACAGCAATCAGTGATTTACGGGAAATAGGTCAGGTAGGAATAAGACTGTAAAGAATGCATGAGCATCTCACAATGAAGCCAAATTCAATACAGTATTCAGCTCCACACTCAGTTTGTCTTTAATCACCTCAAGTGATGCAGCTGTGGGGAGTTCGCGTTTCCCCCCCCCCCCCCCCCCCCGAGTAAAAAGAATTCTGCAGAGAAACTAATAGAGATCACACCACTAATGTACCTTATAGGTCCAGTCCAATTTGTTACTCTAATTAAATGTCATTTGAAACTTTATTCTTTAATCCTGCCACTGACCCGTTAACAACTCTAAAATTCTTTAGCTCTTTTTATTTCCTTCTGTTGCAATTAACTCGATAATTGAACAAGATGGTCTCAGCCACATTGAGCTTGCTGTTGTACACCATTTTATTTTATTCTGCACGAAAGATGAAATGCTTTTTTTTTTTTTAAAGATATAAACAACATAAATCAGTAAGTGGATGATTTTGCTATAGAGATGCTAACGGAGCCTGTACGGAAAGTCAGCGGTCCTTGTGGATGGGTGGGTGGTGCAACACTTGTAGGCTCTTGACACATCTCATGAAGTATTAAATACTTTATTATTTAACCATTAACTTCAGTTCTGGTTGAGCACATGTAAATAATTTTGGAATTAATAACTGGAACTGAAACAAGCGGGATCGAATTCAGTTTCTATCCCATCTGACTCAAAATACGTATTCTTAGAATTAAATGTGTGTGAGAGGGAATAAAAAGCGCTGTTTGAACACTTTATTTTGTGGGATCATTTCAAAGGACTATAATAATACTCATGAAAACACAGCTGTGTCATCTTGCATTTCCCTTTGCAGCCAGAAACAGAGAAACAATTAATCCAGAAATTTAGAGCACCACGTTCAGCACATTCATTTATTTTATGCAATTTAACTAAGAAAGCAAAGAAAGACAGGAAGATAGTTTTGTTCTTTCCTTGTTACAATATATTAAACCACATTCTTCATCTCGTTTCTTTTAATTAGTGTGATTTGGGACACAAGCGGTGAATAAATTAAGCCACAAAAGTTTTTCAAATGATTTATACTGACCAATTAATACTAAACATTAATAACAAAAGTGTTTGTTTGTGTCTGTTTTTGATCCACATGCTGTTTTTTTGTGGTTTGTTGATGCAGAGGGGGGAGACGGTAGTTCAAGGTAGTCAGGAAATGAAACCTTCAGAAGAGTGTGAAGACAAAACTCGGTCTCGAGGGAAACGGCAGACACGATATGAGGTTGAGAAAAAGGACGGCATTTCTGAAGTACCCAGAGACGGATAAAACAAAGGTGCAGAAAGTCTGGGATGGGAAGGCAAATTGTAAAACTTGGATTTTTAAGGGCAAATACTGTCCTTACTGAATACTGAACCTTCACTGTGTATTTTGTTCTATATTGAACAGCAAACAAACAAAGATTATTGAGCGTTTCTTTGTGGAGATCTCAAGCAGGGTGATTTATCACTGACTCAAGGGTCTGCCAGGTAGCAAATGCTCAAACAACCATGGGTGTGCTTTTGAAACGAGGTGGGTTCAGGTGCATTGGTGGTCCATTCTTATTGCATGGCAGTAGAACTATTATTTAACGCAGCCTCATCCTTGCCATTGTTAATCAGAATGATTATTATTATGACTTGGCTTGCATGATCGGTGGACTGCAATTTGCCTGCACTCTAGGTCTATTGCACAAAGTGTTGCGAAGCAGCCCTCCTTCCCACACCAGTCAAGTATCCCTGCATGCTCACATGATTTGGAGAAGGCATGAGCGGAGGGGCCACTGGCCAAGGACCACGTACGTATCCCTTGGCAATAATCTGGATATTAACATGGAATTGCACCAGGTGCAGGCACATCTGGCTTTTAAAGGGAATGGGAGATGACAATCTGATTCAACTAGTGCATCTATGAATATATAAAGATCGAAACGCAACGATTTTGGCTCTTGAGCCTTATTTTTCACACAGACTATGTTCAAAAATAAATGGTTGTTTATATTCTAATTGCATCTGCACCACAGACCATCATTTAAACCCGAAGTCTTCATTAGGGATTGCTCTGTCATTGATGCCACTACTTGTCCTTTTTCTTTCTGTGCTTTTGCTCCCTCAAAAAAAAGCGAAGCCTGGCAGGTAGCCTTTCTTTTCTATATAACCTTAATTCTATCTATGGAGTAGACATAAAACTCAAGCCTGTGTTGCAATACTGCAGTCTCTTATATGCATTAAAATTATTTTATTATATAGGCTACTTTACCGAAGCTTTAGTCCTCAGAAGATGAAGGTGACATGCCTCAAACTCTTTAGGGAAAACTAATGATTGAATTCACACAAATAGGTTTAGCGTTGATGTAGCAAATCTTTGTGAATAGCCTGCATCAGATCCTCCACATGTCATACATATAGTGGGTCTCATATGTTTAGAAATGGAGGACTGAACAAATAGATTAAGTTTGAGAAGAAGGGTTGAAGGTAGTTTGAATGTCATTCATGATAAATAGATGCTTCTCCAGTTATGGAAGACAATTTATTTATTTTTTTAGTTCTTGTTTGTTTTTATTTGGGAATATGCCAACGGTGAAGAGAAATAAGAACAGACCAGGGCTGCAAGGAGGCAAAGGTTGGCTGTTCTATTTTTTTCACTTATTTATATAGTCCTCTGTCAATTGGCTGATAGTTAATCAAATGTTAGGGTGTGTACATACATAGAGGTGTGGTTGTACACCTATAGCAATAACTCGTATGGTGTGGCAGGGCATGAGGTGTGCCTGCTGCTCCAGAGTGAGTCATCACAGCATAAAACACATTTACTGCCATGTCACTCACGTGGGCATGAAGTGGGCCGGCACAGATGTGGCGAGATATATGTAGCGAAGATAAACATCAATCGAGATCAAAGAGAATAGAAGCAGAGGAAGTGGAGGGAGAAAGAGAGAGGGACACTGAGGAAGGGTTTCAGAGAAGAAGGTGACGAGCGAAGGAAGAGCGAGCTGAAGGGAGCTAGGGGGGGGGGGGGGAAATGGGATCAGTGCCAAAACTGAAAGTATATTAAGAGAGGAATATAACGTGTGAGGCCTGCTGACTGTCCTGGTCTATGAAGTTAATAAACTGCCCAAGAGCAAAGCATCATGGTCATCAATCATTCAAAAATGGGATGTAGCAAAGGCAGAGTAAGAAGAGGAGGGGGGAGTAGAGTGGGGCAGGGGGGGCATAAGTCAAGGTCGGATGGATGAGAGGAGGAATTAGACGAAAATGGACTGTAGGCGTTAAAGTAAAGGTGTCCTCATCCTACAAAAACTTCCTTGGCTTACAACAGGAAGCATGCGTTTTAAATTAATCACTGCGAACATTTCTTCCTGGGTTGGAGGAAGGTTAGAGTTAGCGTTTCATCTTCATCATCTTTCATCAGCATCTTGGTTGATGGCATCTGCTATAATTTCCTTCCGTCTCAACCTTAAACAGCTGCAAGACATCACTGAGAAAATGTTGTTTTTGCAGAGATGGACATTAGCCTCAGTATCAACTCAAATCTTTCAGTGTAATCTGAGATGAACCTTCACTGTGTATTTTGTTCATTTGAGTGCGTTTGCCCCCCCCCCCCCAGCTCCCTTTCACTGACACACATTAATTGTCTTCTATAAATCTAGGTGGAGTGCCAGTTGATGTAATAAGCAGCAGTGTGGAGTGAATAGGTGGAAAATTAGCATTAAATTGCAAGTCTTGCTCTGAGTCTGAGTGTCATTTTCTGAGTAAGAACAACATGGCTCTAATAGTTTATGCGGTGAGTTCGATAATGAAGTAAATGTCTGCAACTCCAATGCCTCTCCTTTTTTTTTTTTTTTGCCTCTCCTGATGCACCGCTCCAAGTGCTTACCGCCTTACTCTGCTCATGATGCAGCCGCACACCAATACCTGCTTCCACATCAGAATGGACACACACATTAAGCTGACATTAACCGATAGCATGCTATTGTTTCCAATAAATGTACGAGCAAGTTTTAGTTTCACACTTACAAATGTTTTAATGTGTGCAGGTCGGTTAGGACGACAGACACGGGTTTTTAGTAATTGTTGTGAAAAAGCTCGATGGATTGGCTGTTTAGAATGCAGACCTTTGTGCACAATGGTAGTGAAAAAACTGCTGGCTGAGGAGAGGGTGGAAAACAAAACAATTTCATTAGTGATTCTCGAGGCATTTCCTCTGGACCGATGCCGCTAGTTTACCTAAATTGCTTCTCATGGATGCATACTATTTACAGCTCCTTTCACCAACATGTGGCCACCAGCCAGCGTAATGGAGACACTGAGTTAATCACAAACTGACTCCTCTTCTCATCTTCAGTTTGGAAGAAATCCCCACAGCATCTTTATATCAGACTGGAATGTGTCGTTTCCTGAATCTCGTCAGAATTCTGTCTTTCCTTGGCACAAACGAGGAGAGAGGCTGTTAATAAATTGAGAAATGGCACGCAACTGTCTCCATTCCTCTGTCTTCGATCTCTTCCTCTCCCTCCTATCCTGTCTTGACCAGTACTCCATCAGTGCACCTGTGTTATTCTCACTGGTGCAGTCTCGGCCTTCTGGTTCATTATAGTGCAGGCTGGTGGATGCTTGGAGGCCGTTACGGCTCAAATGGCTAGTGATGGAGACAGGCCAATGGGCCATTGACTCTCTGGGAGATTATTTTAGCATGTGTCTCTTCTCTATGGATAGTTTTCAAGCACATTTTTAAGGCTTTGCACATTCTCTTAAAAAACATTGTTGGTCTGTTTTTGCTTTTCAGCTATTTGTTTATTCATCTATCGGTACAAACAATGACTAGAAAAGGGCCAGCACTAGTTAAGTCTTGTGTGTTTGTGTGCGTGTGTGTGTGTGAGAGAGAGAGGCAGAGAGAGAGAGGCAGTCTGAGCACATGGTGTGTGTACACTTCTGTACGAAACATTGTGCATGATGTTTCTTTCCTCTGTTTGCAGATGCTGTATGCGATTGGACACGACCACTCAAAGCCGTGTGGGATAAATTTAGCTTGTGCTAACGCCCTTGGAGGCCTCTTAATAATTGAGAAGGCATCTGCTCCAATTAATGTGGCCCTCTAAATGGAATCCCTATTTAAATTCTCCCTAACTGGGTCACTCTCTTTCTCACTCTTTTTCACTCTCTCTCTCTTCACTCCCCTCTCTGAGGTGCAGTAAGGAAGAAAATGAGCTGCCTTCTACTTTTAAATGGTTTTTGGGGTTCCTGAAATATCATCTGGGATTTTTTGCCTCAAGCCTCTAGCACACAAGTTTTGACTGATTTTTTCATGTAGCTCTCCGTTGAATGAGCAAAATAAGAAATTGGTAATTTCTTTGAACTCTGATTTGGTTAACAGATAAAAAACAACAACTTGGGGCATACTTGACCACTTGGGCTTATTATGAGTGAGTAAGAAGTTACTTGCCTAGATTCTGTTAGACTGCTGGAGCTCAAATTGGGTAAAAAAAAAAGGACTTCTGATATTTAAATTTAGGATTACCGGTAGGTGTATTTGATTAAATAATATTCATTTTAAACATTTGGGCAGAGATCCAGCACTGATGATAAATAGTGTTTTATGATAAAAGTTAGTTGGATTATAAAGTAAAACTAAAAGTGTTTTTATTTTTCATTAAAATGTTCAGTTCAGCTTTAGGATGGCGACATTATAAAACCTCTGTGAAACATGGCATGAAGTCAAAACGCATTTGAATGCTAAGATAATGATTTGTAAAGCTTCAGTCCAAAATAATCTCAACATCTTGGCCATGTTGAATATGCAAGTTCTTTTGAGTTCATTTTCTTCACATTTGTAGCTGTTCTGTCTCAGTGAGCTTCTCTTGCCCTCCCCCTGACTCATTTCCCTCTTTGCTTTCTGTGTAGTTCTGCACACTGACTAATTGTGACACTCAGCTTTTCCTCGCTCAGTCTTTACACGAGCGGCGATTGTATAAAGCTACAACTGTTGTGCAATCCACAGAGGACTTCCTGGATTTGGGCGATCCCCTCCTGAGTCACAGACAGTTTATTCTCTGTGTCATCATAGCTTTGTGTTCTTGCCTTAGTGTCACTCTACCTGTGCAGTACACATTTTCACGTCACTTCCGTTGTCCTTCTTTATGTCTGTGCGATTGTAGAATGCCTGTATGCTTTGTGTGTTTGTGTGAATCTTAATGGTTAGTGTGCCTACAGGTGTATGTGATTGTGCTTCAGGGTCAATCTGGTGCTAAAAATAGTTCTCTGGGCCATAGTGACAGGGAGATCAAGTGTGCAGCTGGAAGCTGACTCGTAGCGCTGGACACTTCCCTGGACGGTTGGCACTGTTCTTCTAGCTTGTCCACTGCGTTCCCTCTCTCCACTACGTTCACCTCTTACCTCATCATACCTTCCCCCATCCTCTTCTTCTCTTTGCCGCAGCAGCATTTTCTGCAGCTCTCCTAGCATCTATACCCAAGTGAAAATCAGTGCAACTCACTCTCACCCTCAGCACACAGTCTCTTGGTGTAGTTTATCTTAGTATTTATTGTTTTTTTTATTTTCTTATTTTTTTTTTTTAAGTGTTGCCTCTCAAACATGGGACAAGACAGTAATAGCATATGCAGTGCTGATACAGTAAGAGATCAGTATAATAAGGGGAGTAATACCTGCAGGTTGTGGCGCAGAACATGGGATTTATTTGTAAATGAAATTTCAGAAATCTCACTCATATTTCAATCTACAATTTGTTTTATGTTCTCACGCACCTTCTGGTATAAGTTGTTATTTTCTTGGCTCACCTGCAGATGCCACAAAGTAACACAAGTGAACAAGGAACTCAGTAGTATATTACAGATGTCAAAGCTCTATTTTTTCACCTTTATCGAGGATATATTATAACATTAATTTTTATGATTGCACCAAATGCCCATTATCACATTTCAGAAGTGTGTTTTCGACTCTGCTCCATTGAAATGGTCCACCTTGATGGAAGCCGCATCAAGCTGCAAAGAACAGATCAAACCTGGCAGGACATCAGGCACAGACATGGCACATAGCATCCTTTCAATTTATAAATATAACGCCGTCTAGACTGATAGTTGTAAAAACTAAGCAGCTAGTCATATTGTGGTACAGACGGAATCAGCAATTCGAAAGAAATTGGGCAGGCTTGTTTCTAAAATGCTGATAATGCAGTATGGAGTTGTGCCGAGTATGGAACAAAACGGAATCACAGAAACAACATAGAACTGTGCCCAGTGGAATTAAGGCATTAGACGGTAGGAGCGTCCAGGCTGCCCACCATTCTAAGATTTATTGAAAGAGATTTTCATTTTAGCTGAAATAAGCTGTTTTTGCTGCACAATGTATCAGTGATGGCCAAATCTTCACAGCATCATTGCATTACATCTGTATTTCTTTTGATCTATTTGGAATCCCATTGAAAGAAAACACTTTACAAATTAAACTTGGTGTATTCAGGTATTATATTCTGAATGGATAAATGTTGGCAGATGAGATGACAAGCAAACAGAGGGATTATAATAGCGAGAGAAGGAAGAGTGGATGAGCTAAAGGAAAAGTGAAATGAATGGGAATCAGAGTGAAAGAACGTCAAAATTTGGGCACGAAAGGAGAGAAACGGAGAGGGAGAATGTGTGTCTGACATGAATCTGTCTGCTTGTGTCACACGAGGTTGAATATCTTTTCATGTCTGCTGTGCCGCAGTGATGCAAATCAAAAGGAAGTCCTAATCAGAGTTTAGTATTCCTTCCAACCCACATCTCCGCATAATTCTGTCTCCTATCCGTGTGAAACCTTAGACAGCAAAAGACAGTGAGCGAGGTGAGCCAAGTAGCTGCAAGGGAAGACATGATGAGGTTGAGTTGAGGAAACTGCCGGAAAGTCAGACTCGGTGACACAGATGGTTTAAGATCAGAGCAGAGGGTAGAAAAAACCACCTGTCAAAGACGGGGCTGGAAAAAGGAATGCAAGAAGAATATTCCCTGTCGGTGCTCCAATGTTATATGTGTTGTTTTTTAATTAGTTTTGCTGTTGCTTATTGAATATTACAAATTTGTGGTAGCACAAAAACATGACTTCCCACGAACATCCAAAACATTTGCATGAGTTCAGAAAAATGTTGTTGTGGTCAGGATTGTGATGCAATGTTTTCCAGTGAATCATTATGCCACCCAAATACCACAGAGCCATTAAAAAAACACACATACAGAGTACTGTGTTGGTAGTAACATGCATTACATTGTACTGATTTTGCTCTGTTTCAATGTATCAAATTCAGTTAATTAATACAAAAATAAAATCATACCAGGGGACAATATGGTATATTTTTCAACAGATTGCAAACAAAATCCAACAAAAATATCTGAGAGTCACATATTCTTAATTTTAGTATGCAGGTAATAAAAAGACCAATAAAAACCATCAAGCTCAACATTTTGCTTCGAAACACCATTAAAGTTTGACAGGCCAGCTGCGATTTCTGACCTGATGTCTGTGGTGCAATCACAGATTCAGTTAATCACATAGAGATTTGATCATTACCTGAACATTTCTACGTTTTTTAAGATGGCGAAGAACGTGCGCTTCAAAGAATGGCAGGATGTTTGGCTGTTTGTTATCCAGACAAGGCATGACTGCCTGCAGCCCCGTTGAGTTCTCTGTGTAATGAGAACACTGCCTTCTTTGAACACACATGAATGCGTGCACTCACGCTTACGGAAACACTGACCCACTAACACACACATTTACATGATGAGGAGATCCACGAAGAAACGACTTGGTATATATGAAGAGTTTGACACTCACACACACTCACACACACACACATACACACACACACACACCCCTGCAGCTGCTTCCTCTCCTGATGACATAAATATGCAAATTTACACTGAAGTACCTGCTCTTACATACTGCACTCACAGATACAGCACTCGGAACCACACACACACACACACACACACACACAGGGCCACTCAGATCATTACTGAACTGGCAGCACCATTCCACATGAGCACCTTTGCCATTACAACAGAGCAGAAAGGAATGTGGAGGTGGCTTAGAATTAATGTGCATTGAGCCTGTTCTAGAGGCGCTTAACACAAGCTTGTCACCTAATTTTGCTCAGAGTTGAAGGTGTGAAACCAGCACAAAACACAAGTCATGGTTTGAGAGTAAGCCAGCCTGTACGTTAGAAGCAAATGTCCTCACCACTAATAATATAAGAACTGTATGTGTGTGTGGTTTGAACAGTGTGTACATCTTAAATTATTTGACTGACTGAAATCAGCATCTCCTTTTCACCTCCACAGACACCAACGCACGCACAGACCATCGTCAAACTCCCAATACTCCCAATGGTCTGCTTAAGCCTCACGGCAAAAAGCTGAAAGTGATGCAGTTGTTGGAGAAACGCGACAGACGCCGCCCTAGAGTTTATTGGACAATCTGGAAATCAGATTGGCCAATAAACTCTATTGTTACTGAAACTATACTGACTTTGGTGCCTGGAAATACTCAGCAAATACTCATGCTAAGTTGTTCGAGAAATTTTCGCAGGAGATGTTGTTTCCATGCCTGGAACTGGGAGCTTTCCAGGAAACATCCTTAGGTCAGACAATTATACTCTCACTATCACCCACACTCCTGGAGGCCCCTGTGCCAATGCTCTTACGACGGATTTGAATGAACCTGTACTCTCCAGGAATTTCCTTCTCCCATCATTTTAGTTTTAATTTTTATCTCACAATATCTAATCCCATTCTGGCTCTCCCTTCAAGTTGACAATGCTTCCTTTCTTCTTCTTTTTTTTTTTTTTTTTACATCAGCGGCTCATCCTTATTTCCCCCTCACTGGTATAGCCATTTTTCCATTCTGCTCTACCTTTGAGCTTCACCCCGATCCCTTGATTGTGTAAAAGGAGAGAGAAGAAATCAGCTTTGCTGAGTTCCTTACTTCTATCATGTGGTTCTTAGATCACAAGGTTCAGTTTGTCATCCATCGGGAGGTCTAGAGAAAAACGAATCTCTCCTGGGCAAATGTCCGGTGTTGCTCCTGCTCTCACTCTGTGGTTACTCTTTTCACACATC
The DNA here is from genome assembly GCF_040956055.1 of Brachionichthys hirsutus. Lineage (NCBI taxonomy): Eukaryota > Metazoa > Chordata > Actinopteri > Lophiiformes > Brachionichthyidae > Brachionichthys > Brachionichthys hirsutus. The sequence continues at coordinate 6,174,394 of NC_090900.1, read as the reverse complement.
CTCATTAGATCTCCTCCTCGCACTCACCTGCCCTTCTCGCCTTGCCGATACACTGCCAGTCAAAAGTTTGAACGTACCTTCTCACTCAATGGTTTTCTTTAGCTTTTTTTAAACTCTTTACATTGTAGATGTATACTGAAGACTTCAAAACTATGAAGCAAGATGTATAGAATCATGTAGCAAACCAAACATGTGACTGAAGTCTAAATATGTTTGATATTTTAGCTTCTTCAGAGGAGCCACCCTCTGATTTGGTGACAGCTTTGCAGATCCTTGGCCTTCCTTCGATGAGTTCCATGAGACAGTCACCTGAAAGGGTTTTTCTTTCCTTCTTAATGGGGTTGGGACCATCAGTTGTGTTGTGTGGGAGTCAGGTTGGTTACATATTTGAGAGCCCTATTTTCATCAGTCCATCATTCCTTGTGTGATGTCAGCCTGGCAGTCTGCATGAGCCTGCTTTCTGTATTTTGGTTAGTTTAAAATGATAATGGATGAACACATTTACTAATATCCCACCTTCTGTTAAGAATCTGCGTGGCGTATCTGCTTTGCAATGTGATTTCCAGTTATGGAGTGACCACTTACACTGTCTCATTTGATTTCTTGCTTCATGTACTTTTGCCTCGGATGACTTCAGCCCAAGTCTTGGCTGGAGTTGATGCTTGCGGTATAAAACGGGCCCTGTGCCCGTAAGAGGCATCATTAAGGAAGTTTGTTTGGGAGTCTCTGCAGCTGATCCAATGGGTTTATAACGTATCCGGGGCAGAGCGTCAGCCAAGTCTGTGATGTGATGCTCGACATTTGATGTAATCCCATGAAAAAACGTGTGCCCTTTCTTAGCAACTTGTAGAGTTGCTTCTACAGTAGATAATAATAATGGCTTGCCTTCTGTTTTTTTATCGTGACGTCCTAATGATTTATACCGGTAAGTATCTAGGATTTACTTTTTACAGCTTTTGGCAGAAAAAATGAGGATATCAGCAAAGTAATGTAATTATAGTGGAAAGCTAGAAGAAAGCAGCCTCTGTGTGATTAGAGAGCAGGAAGTGTTTTACTGTCATTTTATTTTCTATGGGAAGGGGTTAAATGGATTATACTAAGTGCTAGACTTGCTGTGACTGACAAGTGCTTAAACTAGAACACGAATAAACTTCTATTTTGCGATCTCTATTTGACACTATGAAAAGGGCGCAGTTGGTAGCGGGGAATATGTCTGGCTTGCCCACATGGTTTTAATAAAACAAAAAATCTATTTAGAATTCAAGAGTGGACCTGCGGGTTACGGAGCAGTAGCTCTCTTCCTGCTTCCGTACAGTGCATTCTGGGTCTAAAGGGGTCCGGTTCATGTCTCACTCCTTTACCATCTTTGCCAAGCTTCTCTTTTCCAGATAAGTTCATTTGCCGTATTTGAACTTCCTCTGCGGAATAAGCGGTTAGAAATGAAATGAACTTCCTCTGGTTGATACGGGACAGAATTTTTCAAAGCCGCTCCTACACAAATGGACGCCATCTTAATTTTATGGAAGGTTTGGACTCGAAAGAGATTGGTGAAGCAGATGCAACCCTGGAGTAATTTGCATGTGGTGCATAGCTGATTGCTTTGGAAATACACTAATCTCAAAATGAATATGCGTCTCATAATTGCGTCTGCAGATTGTAGCAGAAACAGCGCCCTTGTTTTTTCTATCTGTATTGCTTTCACTGGTTATTTTTATTCATGGGGCTGAGTTTCAAAAAAGAAAAAAGTGTATCACATGATTATCCCCTAAATTATGAAATGGAGAATTTTAGGATTAGACTGTATTACTCCTCTGTAGCATCCTTCTCTCCATCTTTCAGCAACCCCTCCCACCTCCATCAGTCCTAAATTTTCCACACTCACTCAAGTGTGTTTTTAATGTGGGTGAGTAAGTGTTACAAGGCTGTAAGATGAGAGTGCCTTGTTTCATGTTTCGATTCCTCCGCTCTTACAACACAGGTTGCTGACACTGACCCTGTCCCAAAAGCCCTACGGGGTAATGGGAACAGGAGTTCCAACAATGAAATAAGAATTTATTTTACTGTTTAAGTGTAGGAAATCGCTAAATGATGCGCTCAATTAGATTTTACAAGGGTGAGTCAAGCTTAAGCATGAAATCATTAGCACCACCTACAATCAGCGTTACATAGTTAGGTGCACATTCATGCAACAAATCAGAACATTTATTTCAGCTATCTGAGCTTGCCCGTGCTAAATGCAATGGGATGCAGGCTGGACACCATCTGCAGTCACCTCGGTGTGTATTCAATTTAAGATGGCTTTCAATGCTCTTAGCTTGTTTCAGGATTATTCCTGAACAATGGATTAGTCTCACTGCTGCCTCCTTATTGCCCTAGGTATTAGAGCTTGTGTTATCATCTTGTATATCGTATGTGCACAGACAACAATGAGCAAGACTGTGATGTCAGTTCCCCTGAGGGCATTCTGCCTTTGTACTGATGAAATGCCTTTCTGATGGGCCAGGGAAGCAGTTCTGACTGCAGCCAGTGCATCAAGGTCAATTGTATTTTCCACAATGATGTGGTTGTTTCCAATTTTAATGACTGTATTATAACCTCACATCAGATGGTGCACATTGAATTAATTTAATGGTAGCTCTTTGAATTACATCACACTAATAAAACCTGACCATAAAAATGTATGAATTTGAAAATATAATATATATATAAATGTCAAATATATATCTCAAAGCAACAACCAGGTAATAACTTGTTGTTTATAATGGGTATATATATATATGTGTACTGTAATATTAAACTGATATTTAGAAAGGTATTATTGGCTTTTATGCAAAAGTATCCATCCATAATATAATGGAATAACATTAATGTATTAGCAACTTGATAAATATGAAGAAATGTAGGTTGAAGTTTTCACAAAATATCACACGATCGCTATATTGCACTATCCAAATACCATCAAAATCATATTTTTTCTGGGCAATAACCCTGACTCCAGACACACATATGCTGAATTTCCATTGATTTCAACATCATATTAGATTAAATCAAACATTTATAGGCATTGTGATCATACAATTATTCCTGAGTTATAACCAGTATTTCACACTAGCACATTAACCTTATTTTAATTTCTGATAGCTGCCTGTGGAACCACCCCCTTGCCACTGGCCATTAGGCAAACAGGGAGAGAGAATTCCAAAAACACTTTCTACGATGTGAGAAAATGAAGATCAAGCACATCTTCAATTAAATTTGAACTCAAATGAAACCCACAGGTAACAATAAATAGCCGGCCATGCAAATATTTTGAATGCCATCCACCCACCGTTTCATAAGCAGGGGAGTGTTCTTGATATTGGGTCGAGTGACTCACTCAAACGCACTGTGAATATATGGTAAACACATGGACATGAACTCACCGCCTATGCATCATTCACACCGCTGTGTGGGTGTTGGTTCCTGAGGGCCACCCTGCCTCGTTGAATAAAACAACAGCCACTTGGAACTGCGTGTGTGTGGGGGGTGCATGTGAGTGTGTGCTGAGGGGTTGTGCTGACATGCTGACTTTTAAATGTACTTCTTTGGCAGGCAGTATGGCAGAATCTTGCCCTGGCTGGTGTGAGAGCCTCTGCCCACAACTGTGTCTGCATTCATACATGTTAACCTAGAAAAAAAATGCATGTACCTGACAAGCAGCCAGTATAAGTGAATGATCATCACCAAGAGATAGCTTGAATCACACAAACACACACACACACACACACACACACACACACACACACACATTCTTTCATTCGTCCTTCACTTGCTGTAGCAAAAATAAAATATCAACACTCTCTCACCATATGTGTTGAAGAAAGATTGTGTATTCAGTCTCATGTCATGTCAGGGATGCTAATTATTTTGTGTCCGTGTTTGATTGGCACAATTATATACATTTTAGTGCCTTAAGGCGAAAATCCAAGTAATTAAAAATACAGTTTGTACTAGATATCTGCATCAAACTGTGGATTGACTTGTATGTGTCGGAGCTTTACAACGACACTATTACCTCCCTATTTACCTGATACAGAACTGTATACACATTTAAACACGGGACGTTTCACATTAAGTAGCTTGTTTTACAAGACATTTGTTTGAATACTACAATCCCAAAAGAAAGACATGAAGCAAGTAGAGTGCGCCACATTTCTTTGCCCTATCATCTTAATCACTTCTGAATTTTCACAGGTCAAACCTGAAATAATTTCTGATTATGATAAATTATTAATTACATTCTCACTCTGCGGACTCCCAGCACACATCACCTCTTTGCAATCCATCATCCATGTCCTTATTGAGATTGATGTCTTGTCTCTAATGAACATATTAATGCAACATGAGCATTAATTAATAGCCCATTATTACCACCTGACCCCACATTAAAATACAGTCTCACAGAGTGTCATAGTTTTTTTTAGGGTGGGAATATTTTGTGTTCATGAGTGCTTGTGTGAACGCGTCAGTGAGTTGGAGCTTGCTTGTGTGACCCCTAGGATTGCCCATTGCTAATAGGTTTGCAGATGGAGAGCTTTATTATACACTTTATGACTTTTTAACTGACTCACTGCTCACTGGTAATGAACATGGTGTGTGTGTGTGTGTGTGTGTTAGTAAAGAATATGAGTGAGGTGGATGCAGGTTTTGAACAGAAGTTATTTCAGGGGTGTTTATGCATTGAGAACCCATGAAGGGGATATGGCAAGAGTGAGAGCTGCAGAGGGTTAAAGAGTGTGCTAAAGGACTCGTGAGTGTGTGAGAGAAAGTATTTCAGAGTGAGAGAGCGATAGATGGATATAAAGTGTAGGGAGAAAGGGAAAAGAGTGACAGGAGGAAAATGAATACAACTTAAGTAGTTTTATCTCTTCTTTACTGTACATGGGTGGTTGAAGGAACAGAATCAATTCAAAACAATTTAAATGAAAGGGAAAGATGTAAATAAGATATACAAGGGTAAGGCTCAGGTCAAGGAGCACAAATAAGGTTAACAGTCCAGAGTCGGCTACCATCAAAAGGTCATTGGTGGTCTTGATCAAGGCTCTTTCTGTGTGGCAGGTCAGAAAGAGCCTGACTGCATTGCTCAAAAGGATGATTATCTGTAAGATGAGAGCTGACCGCAGCGGCAGCAGTGCTTTTGTCTGTGCATTTTTGAGAACAATGGTAGATTAGAAATAGGCAAGTTTTGACGTTGCAGTAGCTTCGTCAAGAGGTGAAGGAACAAGGTGGAAAGTGAGGGTGGACAGGAGTTTAGAAAAGAAGATGATATGATTTGACTGTAAATGGTTAAACAGGACCAGGGAAAGAATATGAAAGTCACATGGTGTAAAAACATGTCCACTCTCAACAGGAGTGAGACATCAGATGGGGACCCCACAAATTCATTCTTACCTGAAATATAATGTAATTTATGATGTGTACAAATATGGAGCTTGTTTGTGCTTCAGGCAAAGTCCTCCCAAATGCTCAGCATTAATCAGGAGAGTGAGCTGATGATGATGAATATATTTATTAGATAGAATGTTAGAGTACAAGTACAGTCACACAGTAGCATGTATTACAGTACAAATAAAGACAAACATCCTGTCTAAGAGGAGCATTTCAAAAAAGCCCTTGCGGTCTTGTTTCCGTTGAAAGTCCTTTGTACATAAGTCAAACAGACAGCGGTTCCCATACCGGGAGTTGAACCCAGGCCGCCTGGGTGAGAACCAGGAATCCTAACCGCTAGACCATATGTGACCACGCTTAGAGACTCCAGGTACTTGGAAAAAGAAAAACGAGTCCCAAATTCTTACCTTTTATAAAAATGTTAAGAAAAGAGACCAAAGCTTTCTTGGACAACAACAGCACACTTCATAAATGGAAGTTAAAAATGGAGCACATTAAACCATTCTGGAAGCGAGTGCACTGAGAAGGGTCAAAGAGTGCAGCTGCCATTTCTAGTTCTTGTGGTGTGGCTGTATATGATTTCAGGCAAAAATACAATGATGAAGTTAATGCATTACGCAAGTAAAAGTACCTCAGCTTACGAATTTAATCCGTTCTGGGAGTAGCTTCGTAACGTGAAAACTTCTTAAGTAGAGACGCATTTTGAATGTAAATGCACTAATCCGTTCCAAGCCCCGCAAAAGTATGATATTTTTTTAATAAATCATAAAAGCGCATCAGAACATAAAACAAATACATGTTAAAATTAGATTACCGCACAATAAACATAAAACGAGAGGCACATCATGTAAAAAAACCAAAGAATAAAGGAAATAATAAAAATATTAATTTACCTTTTAGCTGTTATTTTTTGTCCTCTTTGTTTACTGGTCCTTTGCGGTGTTTTCTGCCTCGCGTTTCTTGAAAAACTGATCCAATGACGTCTGCTTTTGCTGGCTTTTGACAATCCGTCGGAAATGTGCGAGGCAGACGTCATCATAATGAGCAATAGCCTGACTTGTCAACACTTTTTCCGGGTGACACGAGGGGTGTTAAGTCTTTAACCTCTACGGATGGTCGGAAGGAGGAGACGGATTCAGGAACAAAACCTTTCTTTAATCAGGCGTAGCCGGTCACAGAGCTACATGCTACATTTAGCGCACACCACAAACTAACGTGCCTACGTCATCACGTAACTACGGCATCAGGCATGGACCAAATACATTACAAGGGGGACACGAATAGCATGCTGGGATACACGCATACGCAACGGGTTGCCAGGCAGATTTTAGGCGATAGCCAATGGCAGAGCAGCTACGAGCAGCTATTTTTGACTTCGTATCCTGAAGTGAAAATCGTAACGAGAGGTAATATTTTCCCATTCAGATACTTCGTAACCTGAAACTTTCGGATGTAGGGACATTCGTAAGTAGAAGTACCACTGTACAGTATTTGGGATAGTAGAATATCTTATGGAAGAGAACAGCATATTCTCCAATACATGGTCTATGTGTGAAACTTAGGACATTGCATTAGAGCAATAAAAGCATCAAAGGAAGCATGCACCGAATTAGACATTAGTAACGTGAGGATAATTATGCAGAAACAAGGGGGATAGATTTTAAGGCACAAGGGGAGAGATTTGAAGCATTGGTGGATCAAATCGAGAAGAGAACATGGAGAAGTGGTTATATTCAAGGGAGGGAGGGAGGGAGGGAGGGGGGGCAGACAGAAACAAATCAGTCAGGAAAAAGGTGAAAAACAAGCGCCATGGTCAGATGTAGGTGGAATAAGAATGAGTTAGGAATAAAGTGACAAAGACATATGGACTGTTTGAACAACCAGAGCTGCAAAGCACATTTCCTTTTTATTTAATCCAAGTGTTGATATGAAGGAAATTTAAGACGAGACAAAATGCGGCAATCATTTTCTTCTGCTTGCAAGGGTATGTAGATTTATACATCTTGCACATCTTGGGCTATTTAGAAAGCAGGCTACCATCACCCTAATCATCATTTATCTATACCTTGCCTCAGGATTTGCTGTATTTTCTCATCTGGCTCACTGCCACCAGCTCCACACTTTAAAGATTCCAGGCAAGCCTGGCTGGACAGGAGCTGAGTCAGCTGTGGTTTGCAAATGGCTGGACGTGACCAAAACTGGCCGAGAGCTGACATGATGAGAAACGCAACTAGAAGAACAGTGTCTGCCCTTTACTTTGAAGCAAAGGGCAAATGTGCACTCGGGGACTGTATGTACATGTGTTAGATGAATTGGACATATGCAAATTGTGTTCAGCTTCTGATGAATGAATGGAGACACAATCCAACTTTGTACAGTTTAACATAATGTTACAGTAGGTCCTGACAAAGAAAGGAAACAGGCAAATTCCTTTCTGTAACATAAGGGAAGCAGAAAATGAAATGCAGAGAGAAATCAACATGCAACATCCAGCAGCAACCTTGACGAGGCTCTGTGTGACTGTAGAAGACTGGACTGCAACTAGACGAGGACCATGAATTCTCCCTGGCTGCTTACTTTCTTAAGGATGGAGCAAATTAATGTATAGAGAGCGGGAGGAGGGCTCAGAACCTGTAGGAGGAGAGCCATTTTACCTGCAGAAACCAGAGGCTTTGTTCCATTCATTATGGGACGGCAAAGATCCAAAGACAGTTTTGACCTCTTAGAAATGGTTCCCCATAATTTCCGAATGGAAAGTTTATGCTTTCTAACATCTATTATCCAACATATTATTTTGAAAAATATACACATCTATAAGGGTGTACCGACACGACTAATGAAACATTAGATACCCTTTAAATACAAATAATTGTTGGTGACAAAATACATAAAAACACAACTTCTTCTTGTTCTTGCATCTCTGCTGTAAATAACACACTTTGTCTATGTGTGTGTCGACTTTTGACACCACAGGACGATAACCTCCCTCGTTCATCACCATCATTTCTCAGTGCCATGCCAACCTTGCTTTCATCATCACACTGAGACAGCAACAATTTGGTCCAGCCTTGTCATAAATCAGTGATACTTCACCTGTGGGCGTGTGTGTGTGTGAGCGTGTGTGTACTACATGTCCCTGTGTTCATCCATACTCGTCATCCTTGTCTGTTTCTTTATCAACTAAAATTTTAAAAGGTGCATGTTTGTACGATAAGAGTGAATCCGCTCTATGGAGAGGCAGGAAAATACTTAATTTTTCATGACCACCACAGCATCCCTTGTTTGTTCCAGTATTATATGGCTTAAAAGGGCAAACTACTTATTTACTGTTTTATAATTACCATAAACAATCCAGAAAATTAATACCAAGCATTTGACCATTTGATCAGTCTATTATATTCCTGGATGCTGTACCTTAACAAACTGACCACTGTTGTTGATGATGCTGTTATGGAATAGTTTGGAAATAGGTTGGTGAATTACTGTAGTGCCGCTACCCACTGTGTGTATGTGAATGTTTGTGTGTGTGTGTGTGTGTGTGTGTGTGTGTATCCGCCCTTGGGATGTCTGTGCAAAGCAAGATTCAGTGCTTTTATTTCCTGGTTGACTTGTGTGATGACGTTTGCCTTTGTGCTCACAATCACATTATTAGATTGGAGCGAGAGCCAGGATTATGTGTGTTGTGTGTGCACAATTCCATGTTTGTCTATTTTTGTGCATCAGCTCAAAGTGATGCTGTCCTAAAATAACAGGCAGAGAACAGCAGCACTCACCCATCCTCCTTTCAATACACACCACTTTTCCCTCTGACATGCATTCCTGTATGCGCTGTATGCAGTCTTGTCACATAGTCCATAGTAACTACTAAATACAGGTTGAATGAATGACCCAAAGGTTTATGTAACTTTAGACAGAAAAGGATTCAAAGTTTAAAGTTTATCTCGATCACAATTTAGTTGAAAAAATAAATAAAAAATCTTTTTCTGTTTTTCTTCCTTCTGACATAATACAGTATCTTTACTGAGACCATCTAAACCTTTAGGCTGATATCAAAAGTAAAAAGTGATCAAAAGTTTAACATTTATTAGAACTGTTTTCATACAGCTAGAATTTTTCACTGCAATAAGAAGTAAGCTATTTAAAAATAAAAATTCAAGTAAAGTTCAGCTAACCTTACCGTGGGGTATTGAAGTTTTACTTGGACAAAGTCAATAGTTGCTATAACGCCTTATTTGAAGTCCTTCCAGCTGACATCTTTCTCGTCCGTGATGAATAACACTCCAGGCACATAAAACATAAAGACAGAGAAAAATGTAAGGGGTTAAGATGCCTTTCAATGAAGGGAAATAATGAGGGGAAGAAGCTGATGGTGACAAAAGGGAAGATGGTTGGTGTGTCTGAATATCTTCTCCTCAATGTTCAGGCCAGTTGACCCTGACAACACACTAAGAGCAAGATATTTCAGAGATATAAAAAATAAAAAATACATACAAGTTGAGTTGTGAACAGAACTGTGTATAAAACACACAGTATCACTGATAACACGGTGAGGTTACTGACTCATTGGGCTTTTTCTATTTATTTATTCCATTATTATTATTCCATTTCAGTTTGAATGTTAGTCTCATTTACAGAGCACCTCACAAGTACTCAAAACAGACATTGATTGATGTGGTCCCTATTGCTATTTATGTTTTGTTTCCATGGTTACAAATTAAAGATTACCTCATTCTGGGAACAGAATATCAAATGATAGTTTCTGTAGTGAAACTCAAATGTTATCATTTTGGTTATTGAACATTTCAGCGAGCACATTAATTTAATTTTTTCCATCTTTTTAATAAGCTACATCCTGGTAATTTCCTGCTTGTTTGTTTGTTCATTAATTTCTTAAGTTTAATTATCTTCCCATTCTTTGGATACTTTGGCAAATATAAAATTATTATAAATTAAAGATCCAACAATTGTTTCTAACCTTTGTCAGGTTCTGGTCCAAAATCATAGTTTAAAGCCAGATACTTTATATCTTTATCCTCTTTTCTCCTCTGTCCATTAATTTGACCTCTAGACACAACCTAGCATTGTCCTTTTGTGTTGCAGAGCTAGTTTAAAATGTATCCGGATCCCTCCCCAGCAGTACCGTCTCAAGCAGCTTGGAACCACATTAATAATGAATCACTAATGGAATAGTTAATGAGTCTTTGTGTTTCACTCTTTATTGCTTTCTCTGGGCCTGTTTGTCTTACCTCATCTATACTGCATGATTTTAAAACTACCAAGAATCAATCAGTGGAAAAATCAGAAGGAGCAAAAAAAAGAAAGAAATCAACTGGACTTCTTTGAGTTTGGTTGAAGACATCTCATCCAAGAGGCTCCTTCAGTTCTAAAGATGCATCGAGAGTCCAGATACGTATACTCCTGTTGGAGCAGAAAACAAACAAAGGACCTAAAAACCAAGACAATAAGTCTTGTTGCCATTCATAAGGGAGTCGTTGTCTCCCACCCTCAGGTGAGCTGTTTCGTTGAATTGCACCCAGGTGTGGCTGGATGCTGTGGATTTTGGGGACAGAGGTCAGTACTGCATTGTATGTTGCTGATATATGGCGTCTTAATCCTTCCCCTCTGTTCAGGGATGGTTTCTCCAGTTTGACAAATTGGCTTCTTTGACTCCTCTCGCAAACCATCTGTCTTCCCTGGATAAAACCTGGACATTACTGTCCTCAAAGGAGTGTCCTGTTTCTTTCAGGTGCAGGTGAACTGCTGAGTCTTGTTCTGAGGAGTTGTCTCTCCTGTGTTGAGACATGTGCTCGTGGAGCAGTTGTGTGGTCTCCTCAATGTCCAGTGCATTCTTCACTGCACTGGACAGCAGACACCACGTTGCTCTGTTTGTGTCTGGGTGTTTTGTCTTCCGGGTGGACCAGCATCTGTCTCAGGGTGTTGCCAGCTTTTTTACAGGATGTTTCTGCTGATGCTGTCATATCCACATATATTCATGTGGTCATAAGTCAAGTGGTCAACTGTTGAATTAAGAATTGAATGATATACAATGAATGCCAATTATTGTATTGCATCCATGGGGGTCTTGAAACTGGCCCCAGTTGAATACAGATTTTTAGGATTTCTCGTGTTAATGATAAAACTGGACCTTCTTTCTTAACTTCATTGAGGAACTCAGCTTGTCATACATGATTAAATCGAAATTGCCATGTAGTTGAACCCGGGGACAAAGCTGAGCCTCAGAAATCATGTCTGTGTGCTTTTTAAATGAAGCTTTCTAAATTAACGCATTTCTGTCTTTCTGTTTCAACACTGAGTACTAGTTTCCTCTTTTCCTTTCCATTTTCTTTCCTTGTTAACAGGTGCCATATTTGATGAGTCGGCACGAAAAGATGATGAGGTGTTTCGCCTAGCTGTGGCCGATCTGAATTTGAACAATGAGATCCTGGAGACAGAGAAGATCACCATCTCCGTGGAATTTGTTGATGGGAACAACCCTTTCCATGCTGTACAAGAAGGTAGGATGAAGTTTAAGTCAGATATTTAATGGTTTGTTCTCTGTTGGTACATTCGAGTAAGTGTGTTCAATACAAAATGACACAAATAATCCGACACTAACTGGCTTTCAGTGGCTTTGCTTGTCATTTCTGGTCCCTTTATCCCTGACTGATTAAACTCCTACAGGCCTCCAGATTGTCCACATTTTTGAAAGAGTCAATGAATACTATCCTGTCTTCCTGTGTGCCTGGTACTGAACAGACTGTCTGACTCATTTCCCTACCAGTCTGCCTGCTGCTCTGTCTGTTTTCCCGTCTGTTTGTGTAGTTAGCTGGCTGATGAATTGATTTCCCATCTTTGTCTACTGATAACCTGGCAGCCTGGTACTTCAGCTGTCTTTGTCACATGTATTATGGTTTCTATTGCTTGATACCATTTTAGGACAAAAGCAATTCATTAATTTGGAAAATGCAGATACTGCCAAGGTGGCAAAATCATTTCAATGTACGTCTGTGGAATTACACCTAATAATTAATTATAAACTATGCTATGATAAGAATTATTACAATTATCTCTCACAGCCTTTTATTCTGCTTGAGAAACATGCTATTATATATTAAGAGTAGGTGGTTGGAAAGAGCTTGGTTCACTTCAGATGAGGATTAATTGTTCATCACCAAGCTTAAAAAATAAAGCATGATGTAACAAATGCTGGCTTAGAGAGGAGGCTAACATGCAGTTAAATTTCAGTATTAGAACACAAAGGGAGACGCAGCAACAGGTCAAAAGAAGCGCAGGGGGAAATATGGACTCTTGGGTTATGTCGTAGGTCTCAGTACATTATAGAAATGCATCCAAGCTGATGATTAAAGCAATGAAGTTACTATCTCGTGATGATACTTTGGAGCAAGTGTATCCATAATTAACCTGAACTTGTCAGTGTCAAAGTGTGTTTGAAATTATTTACTGTGTTCTCTTGCCTTAGAGTTTTGTGTGTGATAACCAGTAATATGCAAATTAACTGTAGCTCTGCGCTTGTCACTTACATTCACATTTCACTCCGTGCACTATATTCCCCCATCTCCATAGTAACCAGACGTTACTTAGGGGCTTCAGAGAGCCATGCAGTAGATGTGTGAGTGTTCATATGTAAGAGTGTGCCTCTTTGTGTCTCCATCGATTACAGCAATGAGAATCCTTTAATTGGATGAATCTGTGGATGGATGAATCTATGGATGGGGGTGGGGGCCATGAAAAGACCATGAGAAGGAATGAATCAATAATTGTCTGAGCTTATTTTTCAACTCCACTTTGTCTGGACACAGAACCCTTTTTAAGCACATGCTGCTGCACACATCCAAACACACTTCATTAGATTCATCTACCGGCAGAACATGGGGACCCTGTCAGAATCTGACTGCTTGTTAAGCTCCTATGCGGTCTCTCCTTTGAGTCAAACTATACAACATGTGAGTTTAATTATTTAATTTCAATGCGTAAATATTGTGAAGATGAAACACACATGACATCTAAAAATATGATAAATTGACTCACTGATTGTATAGATGTATTATAGAGTGTAAATGAGGGAAAAGTCTAAAGTTTTCTTGACTGAAACATGAAATGATGTGACTTTGCAGTTTTTATCTGTTTTATGGAATCTGTGGTTGTAAAAAAGAAATCAGGAAAAGAGGCTGCACAAAAGATCAGCACCACGGACAGCGGCAACCATCACACTAAGACAGAGAGAGCGGTTTCCAGCAATGGAAGATGCGGCGACCAACGCCTGTCATTTACTAAGCACTGAAATCAACTTTCACATTGCACATGGTTACTCCTATTGTATGGCAAGAATTACAACAATACACATGTCTTTTAAATGAAGAGCTGCTAAACTCTTCAATTTGCAGAAAACCCCCCAACTGATTAAACAAATACATAGAAATACAAATACAAAGGGGTCAAATCCAATCAACATCATTTAAAATATTTGCTTGTATTAATGTGATCTGAAATATTATTGAGAAAATGATTCAATAGTGTTGAAAATGAATTATAGCTGCTAATGCAAAATCAAACGTGTATGAAAATGATAATTTCACTCCATTTTGTGAAGTTCTTAATTAACGTTTCAAGAGTTTAAAGTGACTGAAATATAAATTTAGATTTGCCATCTTTTAAATGTATCTATTGTGACAGTGGAACACTGTTATTCAGAGGAATTATTTTAAATAGTGCCAAAGTGGCATGAAGCAAAAAGCTTTCAGGGTGCGAGAAACACTGGACCGTGTGAGTGAGATGGAAATAACTAAGGCAGACATTGTCATCTTGATGAGTGCATGGCAAACGGTAAACATTAACACGAAACACGTCTTGTTTATTTGTTTCAAACAAACAAACAAACTGAGAACTTGATCTTTGTCGGGCATTTTGGATTCGTTTTTCCTCAGAACATATCTGAGTTAGTTGAGGTTCCCTGATCATTAAACATTAATGTGCAGTTTAAAAGATGGTGAAGACCCCCCATCCCTTTTGGAGTATCAGTTTGGAATCTAAACGCACTATAAATGCCAGTCCCAAAAGTCAAACCACTTAATTGGAAGCAAGTATAACATTGAGTGTTTCTGGCTAATAATTTGTTTTACTGCATAACACGGCATCTGGTTGTGGTAATTACTTTTGTCAAATATTTTTTAACTCTGTTAATTGTTGAGCACTATTCAGCTTTTGAATTGCTCTACATTGTCAAGACATCTGTTGTGTGTGTGCTTTACGATTGATCACTGGCACATTTGTGAATCAGGAATTACCATCAGGCTGAGGAGGGAACAACATGCGTCCCGTCCCTGTAACGTGTGTCTTCAGCTTGTAGAATTCCCAAATCTGTCACTTATAGCCATTGTTTTTTTAAAGTTATCGGCTGTCTAACGGTTTCATACACCTAAACGTGGCTTAAAGGTGCAGAGTGGTTGATAATTAATTGTAGTGGATAGACATTAATATTGGTTTAAAAGCTTTATTATATTGATATATAATAACAAACATATCAACTCATAATATTTAACGTTGACCAATTTCTGCCAATAAATGAAACATTAGTTTGAAATGTGCAGCATTCTTAAGCAACTCCACATTTTAATTCATACATTTTTCATGTGCAGATCAACACAACGAAAGGAGCATGTCTCTTCGGAAGACAGATCTGAACTCTATTTTAGTAGCTATTTAGAAGCTCTGGTTACGTGTGTGGGAAGAGGAATATTCAATATCATTGATTGGCTCTAGAATCCTTAGTCATTTGCTTAAAATGTAATGACTTTTATCCAAACTAAAACAGATTATGTATATAACTTAATTTTGAAATTTGAATTTATTGATTTGAATTTTCGAGCTCCATTTTTCCACCACCTGATTTGATGTTGATATCAGTATTCAAGAAAGACTCATGGTCACTGGGTTCAGTGCCCCCCAATGCTGATGAATCCTGCTGGCTCCATGTTTCACCATGACATCATCTCACACATACAACAGCAGCTACCACAGAAAGTTAGACCAATATCATTTGGTCTTGCTGCTTCCTTGCCTTCCTCTTAAGAGTTTCTGTCTATTCTCTACATTTTGCCTTCCACATTCTCTGATGCGAATGCTCAGAACAGTCTCGTTAGCTGCCATAGAAACCAGAGACATCTCATTTTCGAAGGCCATTCCATCACTCAGAGCGTGGAAGTCTTACTCCTGCTGCCACCCTCCCTTCATTTGTCCATTTATCTAGCTGTCCACACACACAGACAAGCACAGGTTTATTTTTTTTGATGAAATGACATTTCTGTGCTAACCCTTCTCTAACTACATTTCTTACTTCCACCTCTCAAATAAATTGCAAAATCTCTTTCTTCAGCTTTATACATATATCTATTTTTTTTTCTCTTTTGCAATACATCATTTTCTGACTCTCATTGTTTTTATAAAGTGATTAATTACAACAATTCCATTTCCTCCTATCTAATCATGTATATGAGTAGGAGGGTTCTCTTTCAGTTCTTGAATCTGTGGGATTCAAGAGAGGCATATCCATGGCAACACTGACATTTTACAAGAGGCAATATCAGCGCAAACGTGTGCTTCTTGGGCATGTTTTTTTTCGTTTCAGTTTTGTGAAGAATCTTTGGGAGCATCTGACTGTAGCCAGATCAGGGACACTTGGAAATGTGGTACAATGCATTATAAATTGTGTGCACCTTAAATTTTGAACTGGGCTATGGTCCATTTTATTTATGGTCGAGACTGTGTCTAAATGAGAGAAGCTGTTCTCGGAAAATCCATCTCCCTGCTCCCCTGCAATTTATAACCTTATCAAACATCCCTTATGAGGACCAGCCAAAATGTCGCATAACCAATCCAAATGACAAAAGACGCATAGAGATAAAGATATTTTTCAAACTTTTTTTTGTAACATTTTCTTAATACTGTATATATTCCAAGATTGGTTCTGAAAATAAGCTACCCATCCTGTATGCAAATGTATAATTTCAAAATAATCAAATTGTTTATTTGAAGTTTTTATTATAATCGGCTTAGCTAGAATCAGTTTATTGTCAGAGGATTCATTTTCATGATTTTATCTACTCCTGCTTCCATCTTACACATATACTATCATAGGGATGAAAAAGTAATGGAAAGAAGGAGGTCAAACAGCAGGTAGGGTGGAGAAACATGATGCCTAATGAGATTCCTTTAATTCATTATACGATGGGAACAAATTACACAGAATTGCAAATGTTCTTGTGTGCATCACGGAAGAAAACACACAATCTTATCCAACTTGCTCTATTTCCTGTTGCAGTTTCTTATTACTTTTATTTTCAGATTGCCTCTCTGTTTCAATCAATTGGTTTTTTCCACTGAAGTGTACATTTATCACTCCAGAAATGATTAGTGGGTTCCTCGTGGCTGTCAGTCAGACCAAAAAGCAACTTGTGCTGGAGTGATAGCTGAGCATAATCTTTGTCCTTAGCAAATTAGTGTGTAAATCACCTGCATGCACTTTTGGTAAGTGACAAAAAAAAGTAGGGAGAAGCTGAATAGACAGATATTAAATGTATTACTCCTGTTCTTCAGGCCATTATTGGAGCCATTACTTGCCATTCTCCAGGTTGCACATGCAATGCCTGTAAAATGTGTTCACCCCATTGGATGTTTCACCCTTTAATTGCTTTTATACATGAAATCATGGTCAATACAATTAGGAGTTTTTGACTAGAATATGTAAAAAAAGTTTAAAATTTTTAAAAATATGTACGAAAATATAGGGTTCACATACATATTCACTTCCTTTACACCTGTGTCCGAGAGGTCCAATCTCTGGTTCTAGAGTGTTCCTACTGTAATTTGCAACATGAAGCCAAAATAACTCAAAATCCAAGTATCTCAGAGGAAATGGCTACAAATGTGTTTTTGAACTTCATTGGAGTCCATCATGGACAAAAATGTAAGGAGAATGACACTTGTTTAAAGTTGCTTTGAGCTGGTTGTCCTCACATACTCAGTGACTGATCAAGAGGAATACTGGTGAGGAAAGGCAGCAAGACACCTACCACCACTTTGAGGGAAGGAAAAGCTTCAGTCGCTCAGATAGGAGAGACTGTACATACAACAATAAGTTTTTGTTTTTTGCAAATTCTTCTCAAAACAAAAAAATGAATGTACAAAAGCAACAAAAGTGTGAAACATCCAAGGCAGTTTTATCAGCACTGTATACCATATCCCACTCATAGCCTATCCACATAAACAAATTAGTTTCAAGGCCAGAAAGCTGAACAGGTGGAGGAGTGAGCTATAAGGAGCACTTTAATGAAATGCTCAGAAGGACAAATAAATAGGCACCAACCATAGTCAAGTACATATTGAGAGGGGTATGGAGAGAGAAAGCGATGCAAATAGATCAACTGGGAAAAAAGGAGAGAGGGTAAAAAAATAACTTTTGCCTCTAGTTTGTGGGAAGGAATTTGGAAAGGCGAAGATGATGTGAGTTGGAAATTAGCTTTTTGTTATAATGTCTCTTCTGGCTCCACCTGTTAGCCTTCGGGATGAATACATCAATAATGATTGAGATGCCAGCTGAAAGCACATTCAACACATTTGACCTTGAATTCATATGCCCACATATGTGTAAGCTTCAATGGATTTTCTAATTTAAATATAGTATATCAGTCTGAAATGTCCTTGAAAAGCAGACAACCATGCAAAAAGGCAAAAATTCAGGTATCCAGCCCAGTCCAAAATACCTTTCAGTGTTATTTGCACCATTCATACATCCAGCTCTAAAGATCGAAGGCATCGTCTAGACTCTAGATTGTTCTTTAGCTGTCTATGCTCTCTGCCTTCTGTTTCACTCACATGCTACTGTAATCCTCACAGTCCTTCATTTCAAGGTCCAGGCCTCCGGTATGCCTTAAGCACACCCGAGGAGATCGCAATGACTTGAAGAAATGCCTTGATGCCATTATGTTGCGTTCCAGCTTACAGGCACTATAGTTCTTTGGCTGTAGCCTCCAGTGTACTCTGAGAGTCCTAAAGTTGTCAAGACATTCCCTGGTACAAAGACAACAGCCTTTCGTTATTTCATTTGATATGTATAATATTAACTATTTCCAATACATAACAAGCAACACATTCTATATTACAATATGCAAAGTGATTCATTCCTTTATTCAAATAATTTATGATTGGAAACCAAATTTGAGTCAGAGATTGAGCGATGGGGTAATCTCTGCAGACATCAGACCCTCCTTTCCCTTTCACTGCAAGGCAGCAACACAGGCATAAAGGACATTGTTTATAGACAGGAGAAAGCACTTAGTTCCTCCTTCACACCGTTTAGCCAGGAGGTGTCAGAGTTAGAGAGAGAGAAAGCAAAAAATTAACAAGACGGGAGAATAACCAGGGGGTTTAGAGGTTAAAGAACGTCAGTGCTGAGAAGAAGAGGGTGACGGTGGTTATCCTGACATAGATGAGAAATGAGATGAGCAGGTGGTAAAATGTAGGAAGAGAAAAGAAAAGGATTATGAAGAAAAAGAAAGAGGCCAGAAAAGGCAAAGAAAAACACATATAAATAAATAAATAAATAAAACATGGAGCAGAAGCAATAGGAGAAGGAATTTTAAGTTCGAATTAACTGCCATTTTGTTTTGAAATGTGATTTCTGGGATAGTTCATGAATACTGGGATGAAAGCATCATAATCCTATCATCTCAGTGGTTGGAACAGTGACACAAGGGCTTAAGATGTGGAAAATGCTCAGTCATTTTCTGAAAGTTAACAGAAGAATAAGACCAAGCCAATGGAGAAAAGAAAACTGAAAATAAGACAGTTTAATACATATAGGGAGTATTTAAAATGGTTGTTTGAAATAATAGGTTGAATATACAAGGAGGAAAGAAAATGGAAAGGGCAAAGAAGAGAGTTAAGAAGGATCCAAAATAATTATTTACATGATAAAAGGACTGGAAATATTATTCTGGGGCTTAGTGGAGGAGAGGTCCTGGTAGAATAACCAGGACCATAGGAATCTGAGGAGAAGCTGATCAAATGACTGGACAACGGGGCAAACAAATTCAAACACAAGGAGGAGTGGATGATGAAAGAGGAAAGATTGTGGAAGAAGATAAGCGCAACTCTGGAGAAGTGAGCACAGGAAAATGGATGCACCAAGTGTTTACCTTGTGCTATCGTGGGACCACAGGGGTTATAGGATTCTGATATGCTGTCTGTTGAACACTAATGGCTTTCTAGCTTCTCTTTGTGTATGTGCATTTTCTTGGCATCCATCAAACCATGATTTTATCATGAATTCCCTTTTGGAGAATCGTGCCTGTGGTAAATCTTTTTAAAAGGCAACCTTGAATCTATCTTTTGTGTACCCACAAATTCATTCTTATTTCAGCAATGTCCTGTAAAAAGCACAAGCACTTTATGGGGGATGGATTTTTTGCAGCCTCTGAACACTTGTGGATTCTCTGTCCTCAAATGATGTCAGTCACCTTTACAAGCTGTCCTAATTAATTTAGCATTTTAACATCTTGATAGTTTAAGCCTGGCTGGCATCCCAAATGATTTTTTTTTTAAATACAAGCAGGGGGAAAATGTGAGCTTATATCATTCTTTCCAAATGATTGAAAATTCAATTTTATTTAGAATGACTGTACAGCTGAAATGTAAATGCAGTTAGTTTTTTCATCAAAGATGTGTACACATTTACTCTGTAAACCATGGGGGAGATGTTTATTTTGACATTAGGGGAGGTATAACAGAGCTATAATACAGCCATACTGACCAACCAGGACGAGGTTTGTAGACAGATGGTAAGGTTGTCCGGTCTTTCTGGAGGTTCAGCCTTTGAGATGTAAAATAAAAGCTCCTAGCCTTAGTTTACATGAACAACCAGATTGATGGGTCACAAAAAGCACCAGCCACTACATAGCTTAATTGCATTACACCCTGTACACAGCTTGTGTATTGACTGTAAGTCAAAGGAAGATCCAGACCGTGAAAGGGATAAGTGAGAATGTGTGGCAGTATATGTGTCCCTGAGGCAGTAATATGCATATTGCATAAGCATATGTATAAAGAGTGTGCATTAAAGTGTGTGTTCATTAAGACTTGTACAGTGTTTTTCCCCACTAGCGGGTTAGTCTATGAAGTGTCTGCTTGTGCGTCGGGGTAATGGTTGTGTGATGTTGGGTACGTAGTGGACAGTGAATTGAGAGGGAATGCAAAATTCAACTTTATGGTATTATTTAGAAAGTACAGGTAGTCGTCAACGTGCGACCTATGCGACTTCCAATAGTTTGACTTTTACGACCCACTGTTCTGTTTGTTTACGGCGTACTGGAAAGCAAGAAAGCAAATTGAGAGTAAAACAGTTTCTGCGTCCTCACGCACAATGTCTACCAAGAGGAAATTATATTGTTCTACTCCTCATTTACAGAATCATGACGCAGCATAATCTATTTATGGTAATTTAACATGGTCAGATTTACGACCAAATTGCCTTACAACCAATCCTAGTTGACGACTACCTGTAGATTGGCAATGATGGCAAGAATACAGTATGAAGTGCAAGGGATAAAACGGTCAAAAGCACCAGTAAGGTCCTGCAAGATGAGGCACGACAAGCCTTGACTGAGTAATAAAGGCCAAATGACATAGAAAAAGAGGCATACAATACAAGTCAAGGTGGTGAGGGGAAAAATCTATCGCTCTCTCACCCTCAAAGTCTGTCTCTCCATTCTGTGCCTGAGCTTTGAAAGATGGTGTGTACAGCATAGTAATGAATTGGTTGCACTCCCCCTGAGCCTGGAGAATGGGCCCCATTAAACTGCATTAATACAATAGCGCCTCTGTGTGTCTGTATGTGCATGCTTGTGTGCATGTGTGTGTGTGACTGGAAGGCAAAATTCCTCTTTGGTATTTCATTCTCATTCTTAATTTGTCATTCATTCTCCATGTGAACTCATGGTCCTCTCAGTAACCTCCTTTCTCCCGATGCCTTTTGCCAATATCTGTTCTCCCTCTTCTTTCTATCTCTCCATTTTGTGTTCCTGGCAATCCCCAGGTTTTACAACCATCCGTTTATTCCATCCTATACTCTCAAGATGCACTTTAGTGAAATCCAAATCCACTGCTTCCACTCTAGTAAGACGTATGGTGTGTATGTTTGTGTGCTCAAGCCTTGGATTTGAATTGGTCTTTTAGTGTGTCTGTGTTGGTACACATCTTAAGTTGTACAATCTTCTGAGAATTCACATGCTGGGGGGATTTGGAAGCATGATTTCCAATTTCCTGGCACTACCGGTGTGCCTTTCAACCCTTAGACTCCTAAAAGATACCAAAAAAAATGACTTAATGCTGCTCAGACCATCGCATCATGCAACACAATGAACCAAACGGTGAAATGGAATGGAAGGAAACAAACAAGTATCTCAAGAGCCACTGAAATCGTATGAATCAAAAGAAATATTGAAAAATATTTTTCCATCCTTCTCTCAGGAAACATGTTTTCATTTTCTGTTTTGGTTCTGCTTTGCATGAAGTGCATGCATGCTTATGTTTTTAACATCAAATCACATAAAATAGGCAATTCAGTAACTGCATCCGTGACCAATACAGACTCCTTCATAAATCAATAAGCCTCAGTTTTCTTCAGTAGCATGCAATCTTTCAATCAATTAACAAGAACACTTTGTAATCACTTAATTAGAACGAGAATGCGTGTTGGTCAATGTTTCAATATAAATGGGGGCTGATGGAAGTACAGTATGTTGTTGTGCCCAGCCCACAGTATCAAAACTGCATCTTGCCAGCAGTGCTTCTGTGGGATCAATGAAGTTTTGTGACAGACAATGAAATACATTCTGCATTTTTTCAGCAGGAGGCAAAAAAATACTGCATTGTGGCAATTCTTTGATCTCAGGAAAGCAATGTGCCAGCAGTGCTGAGTGTGCAAGAGAGGTACAGACACTCCCTAAATCCAACTACAAGCAGAATAATATTCAATGTGAGGAAAGAGTAAATTAATTTCAATAAAGTTAGTTCTTTTTATTATTATGACCCATTTAATGCGTATTTTTCCTTTGGAGATCTGCATTTCACCCAAAAATGTTAAATATTTAATAGAGTAAATTCAAGATTGTAGTCAGTGTACTGTCTTTAAGGAAACTGATGAAAATTATTCACACAAAAGGAATCGATGTGGAATGTTTGTAATTTTGTGAGGTAGGTTTTCTACAAAGATTTACAGATAAAGTTTCTTTGATGTCTATTTGAAAACTTACAGCATAGTAACATTCTGTTTTGGGTATTTTGTCACATGTATGGAGGTACACAGATTGGTCTGTATGAAAATAGCGGCTGAGACTGAATAGTATACTTAATTGTACAATGGAAATGGTCTGTCATGTTTTTGTGATGATCTCCAAATTTTTATTTAACCTGAATACACAAACGAAGAATTAAACTGAATAAGAATGTACATGGAATGATAGATAGTGACAAAGTCACATCAACAACTTTTCGTGCTTGTGAACCAGCGTCAAATGACTTGTGGAAAGTGAAGTGAAAAGTCATGTTAACTCTGTAACCTCTACACTAGAGGATTTATGTCCCAGTTGCAATGAGAGGATTTGGGGCACATTGTGTGCCCCTGTGGGCGCAAGTGTTAAAAGCTTTCTTCAAAATCTCTGCTCATTGGAATCAAATGCAAACTTGTTAAATGGCCATCACCAACATAAAATGTTACCTAGATCTGAAAAATATTTGTACTTGCTCTAAAGATTTGACGAGTGATAAGTTCTAATTTAGCCTCGTATGTGGTGTTATGATTTAACAAAACTTCTGCTTGGCATTGTGTATGTGTGGAATGGTGCATCAATGATCTATTAGGATCCAAGATATTTAATTAGAAACCTTGAAACCTTTCACGTTCAATTTGACATTGTTTGGTAATGTTTATTCATTGTATTATTATGTTGTTCTGTATTTTCAGCCAAAGTATCCCATGGATGTAATCATGACCTTGACCTCTGACTGTTTGTTTACCCTTAGTGTACTGTACATGGTTTGTACCAAGCCCCTAAAAGGATATGGGATATTATCCATCGGGACTAACAAAAGACAATTTGTTTTAACCAGAACAAAAGAAGAGTACAATTTTAAATAAAATGCATCTTGTCTGAGATCTTGGGATTTCTCAAATTGAAATTTTAGGGTATTTTTATGAGCGTATTTATTTAAAGCAGCAAGGTAAGGACACGCACACAACACATGCACACACGCACACATAAAAAATAAAAATAAACATCAGTCTTGGTATTTCATCTGCCTTGTATCAGAAGTCAGGGTTTCATTTATTTTTTCCATCTCTCTGTTCTTTGTTGATGTTTGAAGAATCACAGAGCCACTTACATGGAAGATCTTCAAAACACAAAAACAATTAGTCATTAAAAATTACAGGAGAGGGAGAAATAATGTAAAAAAATCTAATAAACATATAACTGTTAATTAAGTTACCAAAGTTACTTTTTGAAAAGCTTTGTGCCGCTGACATACATAACAATTTTCCTAGTACACCAGACTCCCTTGACTTACGGATGATGCATCACAAAGAATTATCATACCTTCATCCTAGTGATCTAGCCACCAAAGTGACAGCAGTTGTTTTCAAAACCCCTTTGAAGCAGGAGTCTGATGAATCATAGATTGCTCTATTTTATCACCATTTCAGTCATAAATTATGCTGCAAATGTTTCCAGGGTTCAGAGGTCAGGTGTTAGAGAAATTAAGAAATGTAACACTGACAAGGTTTTCTGTTGCTTTGAAATTAGAATTCCTGTGGATGTACATAAATAAATAGTAAGCTTCATCCCTTGTAACTTGCTTGACTAGGACAGTCAGATGCAATATCACTAATCTTTAAAGATACTTACAACCCATCCATTTATGTGCGGCTTTCCCCATTGGATGTATGACAGCTTTTCTTCCACATCCTCTCTCTTTGCCTCACCTACTAAATTCACCTTTCCACATTCAGCTAATTATCTCATCTCATTTTGCATCAATTGAATAATTGAATATTGGTTTTGTTTTTATTTGTTTTGTTAAATTTGTATTGTTAAATGTCGATGATTTATGTACTAAGGACTTTCAATGGAAACAAGACCGCAAGGGCTTTTTTGAAATGCTCCTCTTAGACAGGATGTCTGACTGTATTTGTACTGTAATACATGCTACTGTGTGACTGTACTTGTACCCTAACATTATATCTAATAAATATATTCATCATCATCATCATCACAAATCAATATCAATGCACCTGTATTCCATATACTATGCTCTGTTTCTGTGTGTGTGTCTCACTTGATCATTTTCTTCCTGACTAGCTCTTGAAAAGTTTACCCTCCCCTAACAAACCAATACCGCTGAGACCAGATGGATGAGACTGATCAAGCTGGCTGATGATCCTACAAACTCAAGCCTTATGCTTCAGGGTAATTCCCTGTTTCCTATCCAAAATGTTTCTTGGCTTTTTGTTTGTTGTCTCCTGGTCTGTTGGCCACATTGACCAATACTGATAGCAATGTGGGCTCGTCAAGAAATGCCCAGTAAGCGCTGATGCTAGTGTTTGGGCAGATGGATGTCAACAAAATCCCTTATGAACAGAAGGCCATATGTGTCTCATTATCAGGATCACTGCTTTGTGTGTGTATGTGTGTGTGTGAAGAACTAATGAAGGAGATCTCTGAGTGGTGCTCTGCCTCATAGCACTGCGTCATCACACTTGCTGTTAACTTGACTGCCATGGGAGGAATCGAGATGCACAGAGAATGAGATGAATATATACTTTAACATCTATAATAAGTAATAATAGAAGTGCAAAAAGACAGATATTGTGCTTGCCTATTGTAATGCATTCATTCGATTTTGTGATATTATAGCAGCACTAAGTTATGGCTATAAAACAGCTGCATAAACAGATCACAAAGGGGTTTGTTTGCTTCTGGTTATCATGTAACTTTAATTTTTCCATAAAGTCCGCTTTAAATGTGGGAAGAAAATTTGATGATCAAATTGTGTAACAAATCATTATTACTGCTTCAAAATGCCATATAATTTGATTTAACACCTTCCCATGGATGTTCTGTGGTGTGTTCTCTTTTTGTTTGATATCATCCTTCTTCCCCATGCAGGTTAATTAATTTTTCTATTGCACAACACAATCTTCAATTTAATGTCCCTCCACCTCTTCTTGAGAAGCAGATATGTTTATGCCACATTGACCCTTAACAGTGTTCCATTCCAGTGAACTGTGTAATCAAACAATTACCACATCTCCTCTCATCATTTTTGTAATCACACAGTAAATGCATATGCTTTAAGGACAGAGCAACACATTCCTTATTTCAAGGACGAGACACTTCAGATGACAGGCAGACTGCTCCTTTTGGCAGGTGAAGCTTTTTCTTAAATAATGCATTTGTTCCTATTCTTACAGCATGCACATAAACCACAATGCAAAAGGCTTTGTAAATGTAATCCTTTGTGTTTTCTGTTAATGCTGGATTTATGTATTCAATCATTTATTTCCAATACCGCTTATCCTGTGTAGGATAGACAGACGAACCCATGATTTCCCAGCCCACAATTTCAAGCAGATTTTCACTCTACTTGCATCCAGGTGTGGTTTCTCTCCCAGGATATGTTCATTTTTATTTAAAAAAATATTTTAGCAATATGCACAATATTGACCTTTTACCTGTGGTTAGCATTTGAGCGAACTATTGTTAATAGTTAATCCTGGAAGAACGTCACGTAACTTCATTCTATTGGTGGATCTAGGAAAGGCTAAACATAATAAAACCAGTCCAGCAAAGTCGAAGTCTCATATCATGTTACATCAGTGTTTCATCACTGTAGGTACCAACGAGGATTGGCAAATTAACAACCTTGCTGATTAGTGACTTAAATATTAAGTATTGCTTATGTATTGATACATCATATCTGATTGGCTACATATTATTGTCAATTCATTGAAGGCATTCAATAATCTAAATCTGCAACATACCTAATTGCTCATCTGTGATGCTGAAGATAAAGTAGATTGTAGATTGGCAACACGACAGCATTTGTTTTAATTTATTAGTTATAAGAAAACAGCTGTGACAGAGCAGAAAGTAGTCATCTCAGAGAGGACTGTGTTATACCTGTGGCAAAGAGTTGCCACATTAGAGAGCATCTCCCTGGCAGGAGTCAAGGGCCTGTCTGCCTCTGCCCTGGAGCATCTTTACTGTTGCCAGTAGAGAGGTTTTTTTTCTCTCCTCCTTGGCATGCATGTCTCTTTGCCCTTTCTCTGTGTTATCCAGGCACACATTTGCACCTCCTTGGCAGAGGTTAAGCTGTTTATGCCATGTGGAGATGCAGCTTTCCTCTCTCTCTGCAGTATTGCACTTGCCCTATGCTAGGCTGGCACATTTTGGCATCCACTTGGAAGAGGTCGTGTGATAAATCCTGGCCACTCGGGTTCCTATTGTGCAGAGTTGGACAGTCTATACCAGAAATCTTTGTGCGTCTGTTTATGAAGTCCAGCATTTTGTTGCTGGTAAGTCTCTCTGTGGCTCTGCTGTAAACACATAGTGGTTTTTAATCAGGGACTTTATGTGTCATACGTATTTGCAAGATTATATTTTTAATGGGAAGCAATTGTTTTTGGGTTTTTTACCTCAGCCGAGGTTATGTAATCGCCGATGTTTGTTGAAAGGGTTCTGCACAGATCTTAATTAAATTTACAGGAAATGTTGGGAATATAACCAGGAACAGATTGTTAAATTTTGGTGATGATCCAGAAGAGATCCTGGATTATAGATCGCTTTTAATTATTTGGTAACATTGCAGTCAATGGAGCTTCAAAATTTGTTCCCCAATATCGCGGTTGGTTATTGACCAATGTTTCTGAAATTTGACGCAGGGTGGGAATTTCTATCCGAACATCGAATTTCATCCGGATTGGATCCAGAATGACGTTCGGAAAAAATATTACCTTTTAACATTGAAAACCCCCTTTATTTCAAGTATGATTCGATTTTAATTTTCATGATTGGTGAATAAAAATACCAAGAACAATTTAGAACCTTTTGGTGATAATCCAGATCACTATGTGGATGCGTAAATCTAATTATGAGTTGAATGAGCTGCTCGGTGAAGGCTTGCGCTCGGAGTGCTTTTCTAGTCGTTCTAACTACTTACATATTTTGCCTAATATTTTAAATACATGCCGGCCAAACACTTCTATCATTAGAATAGAAATGAAAACATCTGATTTCGGTATTTATTCAGCTTCCACCTCTCTCTGGTGATGGATATTAATTCAGTTTCGGGGCTCATGAGCCGAGAAACCCGGTCACCGAGTTAGACTCCTAGTCACTGACCCATCTTGTAAGGACTTGGACTCTACAGCTGAGTGCAATGCAAATTGATATTTCTTGGATGATTATCAATGGTCTTTTCTGCTCTGCATGAATTATGCATCCATCCTTCACCCTCCATGTGACAGTACTTCCTCTGTACCAGATTATACCCCGCATGCTGTGTGGTTTGGCAGCTGCCTTTGAGATTCATTGGTTGAGCACTGTTTTGTCCAGGACAGGGTGAGTTTTTGTTGAACCATTAGGTTTAGTGAAGAGAGAGCTTTTCCAGCTCTACGTTGTCTTTGCTTGCTGCTCAGTTTGCCTTCCTACAGTGCTTCTGGCGCTCTTTCTTCATCTGTTTTTCCATAGCACTCTTGTTTTCTTTTACTCTTTTACTTCTCTCTGTCCCATCGTTTGTCTCCATCTCCCTTGAATTTTTCTTATTTCGGCTTTGTTGTGCATCTGTTGCCTTCTTTATTTACTCCCATTCTGTTCCCTACACTCTTTTGTGTTTTTTAGTCTTTTGTGTTTTCTGATTTTCTTTTATCTAAGCTATCTAGATGGTGGGCTAACCCCCCCCACACACAACATGCAAATACTGTCATACTGCGGAGCTTCTCCAGGAAAAGAGGCTGTTCAGGATGAGTCGCTCTGTCACTCTATACACTGTTTATTCCCTCCCTCTGGTGTGGAACAACAGCCTTCAAGAGATAAAACCATAGTAACAGGCTCCGCAGCCCCGACGATGAGAGCTCAACCACATGACATCACTTTAGAAAGAACGCATAGACAGACACTAACAGAGACGAGGCCATTAAAACATACGCACACAATTGAGTCTTTCATGAAGTCCTTAATTAATGCAGTTTCATCTTTATTTTGCAAAATATCACAAATATTAGGCATCTATTTAGGATGTCTCCCGGACGGCTCCCTGGTGAGGTGTTCAGGTGCCCTGAACTCCTCACCAGGGAGACCACGGGGAAGACCGAGTATTTTGCATAATCTCAACTCTATTTATAAAACAAATGCCAGCCTAAGCCAGAAAACTTCAATTAAAATAATAAATAATGTAATGTCTTTCAGTCTCTGTTGGTAAAGATACTGTATACAATTCTTAATTGACTAAAACACACTACCCAAAAAGTCTGAATATGGACATCGAAGTGAAATGTAAGTTGAGACAAACAAATTAATGCATGAAATAGAGGACTCTAACTTGCCATCCATTGGGGATAGATTTAAGTGCATTATCAGATTTTGAACACAGCATGAGAATATCTCTTACCCTGAAGTGGTGTAATTCCTGAAAAAACTGTTCTATGACCCTAAGCTGGCCACATTTTGCTCATCTGAAATGTCTTTGATGACAAACATTAAACATAGGCAGTTCTTTTTTTCTCCTTATGACAAAAGGCCTTGCCGTCCAGATGGTGGGCCTTGTAGTCGAGATTTGGCCCATGGCCCTCCTACTGGTGACCCCTGCCCAAGACATTTTTAGTGGACCATAAACTGGAACATGAAGAGCCAACTCATAAAACACTATCCTGACCTTAATATAATTTTAATCCCCTTTGGGATTGTACATCTGAAAAACGGGATTGTTACATTCAACTAAACATAACTATTATTACATATCCAAGACACTCTCTGCCTTACATTTTATCCCCATCTTCCTTTACCGAAGGTCTTACAAAGTTCTTTCTGTATCTTTTTCCCTCATGATACACAGTACAAATGTGATGAGAAACAATGGTTCAACTAAAACCAATATGTGTGAGAAACAGTAAATGGGTCTGGGATCTATATTTTATATGATAAAAATCTTTATCAAAGTGTACATAAACATTTACATGACTCAATTTAAGACACTGTGATTATTAATTCAATTAATTAGTATTTATGCTGCGTGACATATGTGGGTTAGTGACAGAGTATGTCATGATGAAATATACCTACATATTAGGCTGACAGATTTGAGTTACCATGCTCTATCAGGTGTTGAGATAATTATAAGCCAGCAGGTGGAACTCAGCATTTGCCCAATGAAGTGTCATTTAGAAATATATTCCATTTCTATCGGCTCCATAGTCCTTACTCTTTTTACTGTTATCTGCCTGTGGACAACACCTAGAGACAACCCTATTGTAAACATCATTATCATAGTGAAGTATATTGCTTTAAGTACGGACAAATTTGACTTGTTCTCCAAGAATTTAGGAAACATCTTTCCTACTGTGAAACAGGAGCAAAAATCTGAGCACTGGTTATGGTGCCTCCCTGAGAGTACTAGTGAGCTTTAATGAGGGTCCTACAGTGGGGCTGGAGTGAAATGTTTGCTCCCTGCATTGAAAAGACAGCAAAGCGCTACTTTGGAGAATTACTCAGCTCAAAGGGTGTTTTTTTGATCCTGCCGGAGAGCACAGGAACATTTTATACAAGCAAGATTGCCTTTGCTCCTTTAGTGTTCATTAAAACAGTACATTAACCAGCAGTAAGAACCTTTTTGGAGCTGGTACTTTGCCTTTGATGTCATGAGCCTGAGTTGTAATTACCAGGAAGTGTCCAGATTTTCTCTGTGGAAGTCGTTGAGGGCCAATGACAGATATAATGTGGTGCCCGGCGATGCAATTAAGAGCTGCTTTATGTCTTACAGACTTGTGCTCAAGTGAATCGTAATGAACACTGGTCTAATTTATATAAAGTTCCTAATTATTTTTGTGGACAAAGGTTGGGGAGCAGCTTTAGGAAGTACATAATGAAAATATCACAGCTAAGTTTTAACTTGTAGAAATGATTAGAACATTTTGAACCAACATATATCTGCGGTTAGAAGCAATACAACCAGAAAGGGACCTTCAGGAAATGTTCGGAATGTTACCAGGAACAAAATTTTGGTGATGATCCAAAAGAGATCCTGGATTGTGGGTCAATTTGAAATTTTCATTAAAGGTCCCATATTATGAAAAACTCACTTTTCCCATGTTTCTACACTATTATAGTGATTTTGGTTCCTTATCAACCCAAAAACTGCTAAATAAACCATCCAGTCAATCCTTCGTAGTTTGCGTAGGTCTATAATCACCTCCTGAAACACGCCTGGAAGAAATTACACTTTTACTTTTCATGCTTGGTGTATAAAGATACCAAGAACAATTTATAACCTTTTGATGACGATCCAGATCACCATGTGGACGGTGTAAATCCAGCAAAAAGAGGAATGAGCTGCTTAGTGGCGCTGAGTGCTTTTCTAGTTGTAAATATATTCCTTTTGGTGGTGCTGCATACCCAAATTGCACCAACATTTAAGTACCGGTAGCTCAGATGAACAGTTTCCAAGACAGATAAGTTCCAGATATTCATCATATTTTTTTGATATCCCCCTCAGATTGAAACTCTCAGAAAACGCCATTTTCTCCCCCTCACCTGCATCTATTGCTCCTTGATTCATCCCACAGTACTCAGCCCTATAAAATGCTGAAAATGATCAGCGCAGCCACAGCTGAGTGTTGAACAATTTTTCATTGCCAAAAGAAACCTTTTCAACATTTCACAGATTGATACCACAGGGGCCAGCCTTGAGCACATTTTGTCACTTGTCACCTCTTCCCACCAAGCTGCTGCGTTTATCTCTCGGACAGCCACAAAGGGCTTAGTCCTTTTAATGATTTTTCTCTTATCTGACATTTGTGAACTGAAGTCACAAAGCTCAAATTAAAGAGTCAATTTAAAAATTCTAGAAAAATGTTTTTCTTTCTAATACGTGTGTGTGTGTATATATATATATATATATATATATATATATATATATATATATAACAAGCTTGTCTTACCAGCACTCTTCACACATCATTACATCTGGCCTGCCAGTGCACAGTTGGGTGGCACATTAGCACCACTATATTACAATGAAAGGATTTTCCCACCCTCCCACATCTAATGGACCAGTGAGACCTCATAACATATCTTTAGACCTATTTTAAAGCCTACACAGACAGGGTGTGAAAGTTTTTAAAAAGAAGCTGAGACAAAGTGAAATAAGTGAGTGTCATCTATTTCAAAGGGAAAACTAAAATTGATCAAGTCAAATGGATACAAAAATAAATGAAAATAGTTAATTGATATTAAAGCAATCCATGTAGCTAACGGCTTTCTCGTTATTTTCACCTAGATTTTTTCCATTTTTGAACACTAACAACAAACCAAAAAAAACAGTGAAAGACAGACCTTGGGTTATTGTTAATCTTTCTCGGTATGCCAATCACTGTCATTCCATTGCTTTGTTTGTTCTGCTGCTTTTCTTTTCTCACTACATTTATGACAGTTCCCCACAATGTCCTTCAGTCGTGACTTATGGTTAAAAGGGAATTACTAATTTGTACTGCATTTTGAATACATACAGAGTGACTTTATAAATCTCCACGGCAACACAAGAGTATCATGAAATAGTTACTCTTTCAGAATTGCCGGTACAGCTCAAAGCACATGCTATATTTTTATTACAAAATGTGGTTTGTAAATTTGATTAAAGCAATGGCCGTGTAATTTCTACAAAGTAGTAAAAATCAATGATGTCGCCAATCACTGTTTATATTGTTAGGTGAATAGGAAAAAGGTGAAAGTGCACCAGATCTCATTTACCAGCTAACCATGTACATTGTAACCACATGTTCACATGAACATCAAACACACACACATTGTGAAGACTGCGCCACTGACAGACTGTCTGTCAATAAATCAGACATGCTCTTGAACTTTGTTCTGTAGGTCATTTTAGGAGTGGACCAGTCATCTGTCAGACGGCTTTATGCTTGCCTTTCGGTCAGTGCACATGTACAGCATCAAAAGGACGGAGCTTCACACTGGGTGCCTAGTGTGAATCCGCTATGATCAGCGTAATACGATTAGAGTAGACTGTGTGATATTTCAATCAGTTAGCACCCTGCAGCCAGATGGGAAACATGTTATGAATATGAAACACTGCTTAGGAAGGCTGCTGCTTTGATTGGTTTTTGTGTGAACACATGGAATCTTTGTAATTTTTGTCTTTCCTAATTTAACTTAATTAATATGTAGCTCACATCCACCACGAATGATTTGTCTTAAAAGGAATACAAATAAATAAATAAAGAATTGTGTGTGTGTGTGTGTGTGTGACAATCAAGGGAGAAGAATTACAGAAACTCTGATAACATGATAAAAAATAAGTTATTCAAATGGCTAGCTTGTTAAAACCTGAATTTATTCATTATCTTATTCTATTTCACCCATGCTAACCTTTTCCTGTAACTCACATAAGCACCAATTCACAATGAATGAATCCATCTCATATTGGTACGACGGTGGTGCAGGTGGTTGAGTGGGTTGTCCTATGATTGAGAGGTTGGCGGTTCAATTCCCGGCTCTGTGCATGTGTACACTATTATTGTGTCCTATGCAAGACACTTCACCCACATATAATTAAAAAACGCATAATTTAATGAAAAAAATATACTTTCCTATTACTATTGATATTATTTTTCACAACATGATGTGATGATAGCACGTGGTATTATACTGATAACGCTCTTCAAAGAGAGCACTTTATAGTACTGTTAAAAAAAAACGAATGAATGCCTGTGTTTGTAAATGCTTATATATTCTCTCTTCACATTTGTTTTGTTTTTTTGACTGGGCAGTTGTTAATTTTTGTCAGTTGTTACTATACCATTACCATATCCTATGAATATTCAATGTGGCACAGATCTTATGCACACAACTCAACAGCAGCAACTGTTGCTGTGAAACGTGCATTTCTGCTGTTGATGTCAGAAAGATTTCACCTAAGATGATGGAACACAAGCTTAGTCATATTTTGTGAAATGTTTTCTCTTGAGAATTCCATATGGTTGCTCATCTGGATCCCCGAGAGGTGAACATTTTAAAAACCAATAAATGGCTTTGATTTAAATAATTGTGATTATTGGTAATTGGCGATGATATTGTCTTTAGTGATTATTAATTTGTTTGTCCACCAGAGATAATCTTCTAAAAATCTCTATAATCTCTGAAGATGGTCTCTACCATAGTGAGCCATTGCAACAAGCCACCTTTGGTTTTGGCCTCTTGATATTGAAACCACTTTTGGTTCTCGCCCAACTTCATTTTTGTATCCTCTCCATTTCTACTCACCACTCCACTTTCCCTCAACCTCTGTACCCTCTTGTGTCATATTATGAGTGCATACATAACAGTTTAGGTCCCCAAGCAGTACTTTGAACCCTTTTTCATGACCACCCTCATAAATGTTTCTTCGCTGGGACAGCAGTTGAATCTTAAATGATTAAAACAAGTAAGAAATGCAGAAGTGCTGTGCTGCAGTGATTTAATGGACGGCCAATCAAGCAAAGGATTGGGGGAGAAAAGAGCGACAGGGTGAATGGTTCTTGCGAGAAAATGATGTAGAACCAGGGAAGCAAAGAGATTGCACAGTTCAGAAGGAAACATTTTGTCTGTGTCAGAGAGGAGTGGAGAGAGAGAGGTGGACAGGTCATTTGTCCTCCTCAGCACATCCATTTCACAGTGTTTTCCTCAACTCTCCCTGTGGACTTCACCTCTCTCCCCCTTCAAGCGATTATCCCCCATTCGCCATTATGTATGTGGCAAAAAGCACTTCACTTACACACATATTTACCACATCAGTGCACTCACACTGCCAAAAGGCTACCAGCTTTCCATGATGACCATTAGAGTAAGCCAGAAATCTTCAAGTACTGCTGAATGCACAAATAATGTAGCATGACGAGAATCCGCTACCTCACATTTTATTAATTCTGTTGCTAATACCTGTTGTAAAGAGCCAGACACGTCAAATTAAACGAAATTAATCTTACTGTCATCAGAAATGAAACAATTATATAATTTCAGGAATCTCTAGAACCCTTTTGTGCCTCGGCCTGTTTGGAAGACACACCCCAGTCATCCTCTGCAATACATCTCTTTTTTTGTTCAAAGATTTTGTACAGTGGGGAATGGGGCGTGACATTCAATGAACTGAGGATATTGCAGTTAAATCATATGCATCTTAATCATGGAGCTAAAGGGGCATCCATCGAACTGAATATTTATGAGTGCTGCAGCAAGATCTATCTGTGTGGCAGCCAGTCTGACACAACTATTTAACTCTGCTGACAAAAAAAAATGGATCACATCAGTAGAGATTTCACCTTTCTTCCTTGCTTAATTCATTTTTAATTTTATTTGGCACTATTGACTACATGAGTGGCAATAAGAATGATAGTTGGCATATGCTGCTAGATTATTCTGAAATTACTCCAACCATGCACATAAGGAAGGTCAAATAAAATGCCTGTGACAGCGCTTTCACCGCTATCATCATGATGAAGGGTCCTGATAATAAATGATCACTATGCTAGTGATGATTATGTTAACATTGTTGCCCTACATAAAATTACTGAATTAGAACAATGCAAAAATACTCCTAATCAGTGCAGTGCCTATAACATAGAAGGTCTTGAAGCCTGTGGGGCTTTTCTCATGGCTTTTATATCCCTTGCATGATATTGAATTGATAATTTAATGTTACCCTTGGAGACTATAATATGTGCTATGATTATTTCAGAGCTCCTCTTGAACTAATCCCCATCTTGAACACGTAATAATCAAAAGTCTCACAAGTTGTACTTGGACAATAAGTTATTTTGTATTCTCCTGTGTTTTTAAAGGTTTGTGAATGTTTACCCTAGTCCTCGACATAAGTCAATATGGACCAATCGTGAAGGTGCCAGGATCTAGGGGCTCAATTTAATGTTTAACATCACAAATACCATTCATCAAACATGTCTGGTAATCGCATTAATCAGAGGATTTTGACAAAATGAGTACAATAATCAACACCAAGGGGAACAAAAGAAAGGGGTCTTCAATATTTCCACCCCATTAAAAAAAGAAACTTGGGAGAAATAGCTCATGCAGTTAATTTATCTTTTTTGCATATTACGTCGACCCTTTGGAGTTTACAGAATTAATTTTTACTGTTAGAGAGCCATACTGGAGAATGCATTGCAATCTCACAAACAAATGGTTTGCTTGTTTGAATTGGAGCTACTGAAAATATGTGCATGGTTCCCTTACTGTTTGTTTAATATAAGTACAGTCGCATTGCAAGGATTGTTAATAGTCACATCTAACAATTCTTTTACGGTTTATAATTCGAGTTTATGCTACATTGGATCATGGTGCGCCTGTAATTGCAGGATGTATGAATTGACTAACCATCTGTGGTATTGATACATTTCACGATTTCTGAGCTAGTTAGGTCTGTAATCAGATTAAATGATCAATTACCACTGACAGATCAATCACTTCCTGGTGGCCATTTTTCAAAGACAAGGGTGTGGATTGATGCAGACTTAACAGATGAGAGGGCCTGTGCTTGATTTCAAACAGGCGTCAGACCATGATGTGCTCTCCTGTGTGTTGGCTGTTGAAAGAATGACTGTTCTCAGATGTTCTTGTTGTTAGCAGCTGGTATTGGCCTCCCTGTGTCATCATTGTTTCCCAATTTGCAAACCAATCGGGCCATTTAATTGTCTATTGTGCAGGTCTTAAAACCTGCCTGACAAACAGAATGAAAGTTTCCCTACAGTTACTTTTGCATTTACTTGTGCTATGTTGAATTTAATTTCAATTAGCATTTGTGCTTCTTGAAATTGTTGATATTCTTATTAACTTGATTTATCCTCACATTTTCCTTTGTCTTTCTACAGATTGTTTAGGAGTAAAATGGTACTAAACACATTTATTTGGTTCTACGTGTATTTTCAGCCACAATGATTTATCCAACAGATTTATCATTTGTCATGGCCATAATGTTGAGTATGATAAAAAGGATCTTGTGGCTTCAATAATAATTGATGGAAAGACTTGATTATCAAGATAGTTCATGGTTTTTCATGTGTTGAGATGGTAATTCATGAGGAATAGTGATACAAAAAAGATAATAATTCACTGTTTTCATATGTCCTGAGTTAAAAATGTCAAAATGATGATTGATCATTCATTCTGTGTTGACTACTTTTGTCTTGCAGCTCAGAGAACAAAAACAACAGAAATAGTAAAAACGAGTAAAATAGTTTTGCTTTGAATATAAATTTGCTTATCTGTTTATGAAAATGCACTGGCATAAGTTTGATTTAAAACATCAAATGAATTTCGTATTTTTTGTTTGTTCAGTCTTTGGGAAATATGCTGCACAACAATTGATTGATTGATTCCATAAGCCTGTATCTGTATACTGAAGACAATACATAGAATGAAGAACACACTGTGCTCTAGTAGTTTTTATTTTTCCAACTTTTTTCTTTTATGATTTTCCCCTGCATTGGGTGTAACACCTGCAGATTACCAACAAAGTAATTTAGACCTTACCATTACATTTTCTCATGTTTGTTGTGCAGTATCCAAGGGTTGTGATATTGCAGACAAGCATGTTTCCAAAAATGAGAAAAAGTCTCTATTGATTTTTGTGTAATGTTCGGCTGCTATGAGTCAGCGCTTTCCAACTGGCAAACAGATTTGTGTGTGTGACCATTATTACCATTTCACCCTGGAGATGGTGAAGCCCAAGAGCTATTGACTGCTCGGGAAATGAGGGGAAGAGTCGTTTTTAAACTAAGGGTGTGGTAAGTACTCTCAATAGTCAGATGACTGTGGCATCTTTAACTACTCAAGAGAAAAATAATGACAGTAAGACAAAAAATGGTTCCAGCTAGTGAGGAGTAGAAACAAGAAGAGGAGGATACAACCGCTTGATGAATTCAAATCTATAGGCAGCTAGTGTACATGCTCCCAGGAAGTTATTGATTTAGTCCAGCATTGATCTTGACACCATGAATAAACACCTCCAGATTTATGCAAGCAAAGCCATCTAAGAAGTAAAAGGCAAATACAAATGTTCTTGGTGACATCAACGCAGGAGTTGGGAGTTACACGTCTTTCTTTTGTGTCGGCCAAATATGTAGAATCCGATATTAGTGGCGGTCCACCTTTGTGAAAGCAAAAACCGTATAATTATGACATGATTTCTTACAGGGGCTAATTAAAGGTAAATCTTTCCAAAAGCTTTTCCTACTAAAAATATAATAAGCTTATTGAGCGATTTACAATTTAGCAATTACAGTGTGCCTGAAACACGGCCTCCGTCCAGTCTCTGCCTTATTATTTCTGTTTCATTGACAGCTTATTAAAAGTCTGGTAGGCAACACTTTCCATAAAATCCTAATAGCAATGCTTTACATCTGAGTCTCTATAATAAAATGGGTGTAACTGGCTGTGGATGGTTGTCTAATTCCATTTTAGGGGGTGCTATTGATATTGTAAATGGTGGTTAATGAGAAAATAATTCCGCAAACATACGTACATGTATGTTTTGTTTAATTTTCTGGTTTTGCACATTACAATGTACAAAAAACAATGATGGATTATAATTCAGTCGGCTTGAGAGTAAAGGGTGTGCTATTGTCCCTAAAGCTGATAGAATATGCATGATTCATATCTCTGAGTTCATATAAGAACCATATGAATGCATTGGTTTTTAAGAGGAACTTGTCGTCCTTAGCTTCAAGAGCAATTTCACTTGATTTCATCATCAATACACATGCAGTAGAATTAGGTGCACCCTTACCACTGCTACCATTTGGATATCAGAGAAAGCAGCACTTCGTGGTTGCAACACTGCTGTGTATGTGTCATTAAACGGATAACAAAGAAAATGTGTACCAGCGACTTTTATCATTTGCCCAGGGAGCTGTCCTTTGTTGAACCAGGTTATTAGACGTTTTTCTTGTACTTCTGTAGCCACATATGGCCTTTGTGTATGAATATTCATAGAGCGATGCTAGAAGTCACACCAGCACTTTAAAAATCTCATTTTGGTATCTATACATAACCTCAAATCCTGAGTACACTTGCAAACATCTGACTACACACACATCATCACAGTTTCAGTGCTTATTTTTCACATGTCAAGAAAAACACGCACAAAATAATGCATCTCACAGTGAAGGATGCCGACTCAGTTTTATTGGTTATTTGTTAATCTTCTGAATTTGTCTGAACTATGGATTATTCCAGAGGGACGCCCCCCCATCCTACCCCCTCCCACTTTATCTCTTCTATCCTTAGTAATACAAATAACATTTTCTACTTCTGTATCCCTTCTGTATTTTTGAAATTAGGCAAAAACAATGTTCTCATTTCAATTACAATATATATAATAAATATATATTTTACTTACTATTAGCATGTTTTCTATTATTATTATCGTGATACATGGTGATGGAATGCAAAAAAGTGGAACTGACTTTCTGCTAATCATGTACAAATACAGTATATTCAGTTTTACCTGTGTTGCTCATAAAGTAAAATTGCTGGAAGCTATGCATACACTCACATTGTCATTTTATCACATAGTTATATACAATTTGCCTGATTCAGATGGCAGTTGGATCAGTGTGTAAGTAAAAGCATTTTTGTCAAGAAATGTAGATGTCTGTATTAATTAGCAAGCTGGTTCCTCCGTTTGTGTATTCACCAGACGTTTTGGCTTTGGCAGAGATGCTGAAAGTCATTGCAATTATATTTAGCGCTACAGCAGGGAAATGGGACTTGTAAGAGATCTCTTTCTTGACCGCACACTTAATGACCACTACACAACATATCAGGCAGACCCCGAGACGGAAATGCTGCAGCACAGTATGAAACTTTCTTTTGGGATGTGCATCCAGGCAAAAATCAAGTCTGTTGCAGAGGAATGAGTGGGAAAAAACGGGGCACGGATGGAAAGACATCTGCTGTCAGGCTGTCACTATCCCTGATAGAACAAAATCTGTGAATTGTTAGTGGATTTGAGGGTACAGTATTGTGTTATACAAAGAAAGACAAAGGTTTTGGATTTCAGAAATGAACAGATTTATCATTATCACAATCCCATCCCAAAGGTCAGCCAGTATGACAAAGGGAGAGCCAGACTGGGCAACTTGAGTGGATGAGAGGGGCAATGGAGAAAAAGATCCCCCTGTGTTCCATTTCCAAGATGGAAATCAGTAACAGACGAGCTACTACGATGGAGAAGGATATAAAAATTACAAAGGTTTAAACTATAATCCTAGTTTCTGAACGATTCAAGTATATACAGCTGTCTTTACTATCTTCAGTAGTTTGCTTTTGGAGTTGAGATAAGCAAAAATGGCACAATCCATGTAACACAATGTTTCAGACGCAGCAGGAAATTAACAATTACCATTCCCGATTCTCTTTGTTTGCCGGTCTGTATCCGTTTCCTCCTGTCTGTGTGTCTCCCCGGCAGAATTTTGTTTCTGTCGCTGAATTGTATAGCGAAGCAGGAAATTAACAATTATTCTGCAGGTTTCCACCTTTAAGCTGACTGACTAGAGGCAGCAGGAAAAATCAATGGCCATCTCTCAGATGTTTGTCTGCTTTGTGTGGGTGTGCACACACGCACACACACACACACACACACACATGCATTCATTAGATGGCATGCTAGTTTCACTGCACCCTCACGTTGTCAGTGTGCATGGTGAAAAGTGTTGCAAATAGTGCATAGCCTAAATACTCAAAATATTTGTGGGCAGAAATGTCCATGTACCAGTAAATCCAAGCACATGCACAAGAACAATCCACCAAGAAATGCGCACACATGTATCGGCCTGGTATCCTAAACCCTGTACACATATTGATCTGTGAATAGCCAATGCAGAGCAGCTCATGAAGGGTGTTGCATAGACATGAGTCTGCTGTCGTCTCACTGGACATGCAAGGAAGGCTTGGAGGTGATGGACACATAAAATGTATGCCACCCAGGCACTACAAACATTTGGTCTCCAGGCCCTCTGAGTTTGAATAAGTTCATGAATGACATTCCTCATTATGCTGCAAGAAAACATAACTGAGCAAGATTACATCTGTTCGATAAACATGGACTTTACAAAGCAAATACTTCTAATTCTTCCATTCACCTTAACCTCTAGCAGCGTGATGTGGCGTCTGTGCATCCATCACAGAGCATTAGTGTCAATACTGTATTCATGCTCATGTTTTGTTTGCAGCATTTAGACTGACTGCTTCACACATTGACAAATTATTGTGCAATCAGTAGTGTCACCCACTGTAGGATATTATTTGAAATGTAAGTTTGATTGGCTACTGCAGTTTATTTATTTAAATTGGTTTGTTTTGCTGAAGTTGACCTGCATAACGATGAGGAATCATACTGACGATACACCGTGTGAGAGAGCTGTCTCCGGCTGTACTTCTGGGCTTCATGTGAATCCTTATGTGAATGGGGAAGGAGTGTTCCTTCAATCATGTTCTGTGCCTCTGAGGGTCACTATAGTGATGCAAACACAAAAAGTAGATGAAGACTAAAATCATACCTGATATATGGCATATATAGTTCTGTTCTGCAATTTCCTAATGCGGTTTGATGTTATCTTGGATCCTTGCCACCAATGATAATTTCATCCGATACAATCTACTCTCTATTCGGTGGCCCAGGGGATGCATGATGGTGGCATCATTTTCTCCCATACACTCAGCATTTATTGATTTAAGATTTGTGCCTTAATCTTTCCAAGTTGAAAGGCGTTTGAGTAATAGTTTGTTGGGTACAGGTACACGCACCTATACGATTGGGTTGGGTGAAATTGACACAATATTATACAGGCTTTAAATGCAGTTGCATCTGCATCATTTTTTGTGTACTGTAGCTGTACTGTTTCTAACATCCATCCATCCATTCGTCCTGTCGATGAGATGATTATAATCGTCTTATCTTCAGCCACGTCTCGCCCTGCGGGTCAAGGGTCTGCTGTATCCTATCCCAGCTGGTTATGTTCGAAACACCTCGGATGAGACACCAACTCATCAAGCGGCCACGCAAAAGACAAACAAAAGGCGTTCTCACATTCGCAACCATGGACAATTTAGAGTGAACAATTCACATAAGCTGCATGTTTTTGGAGGTGGGAGTAAGCCGGAGAATCTGGAGAGAACTCACACACACATGGGGGGGGGGGGACATACAAACTTTACACAGAAAGCAAATCAAACCCGAAACCCTGCTGTGAGGCAACAGCGCCACGCACTGCGCCAACGTGCCAACCCCATTTTATCATTGTGTCAACCCGGATTTAATCTTTGTCATTTAAATAGTTAAACTGACGTTAATATGCCATACAAAATACACAGTTAGATATACATGTATTATATAGTTGTGTGTGTGTGAACACCGTTCCTCCTTTTTCAATTTATTAACTGGAATTTTGTTGTTCTGCACAAGTGTGTGCGTCATTTTGCAATTGTTTAATTGGTGATTCTTACTGGCATGGAGTGTTGACATCGCAGGGAAAACAAAACACCTTGAATGAAGTACAGAGATATTCATATTTATGGCAGCAGCAATATGATCACCTAACATTGAAAGTGTGTCTACTATTGGACAGATGTGCCCAGCAGATGAGAACAGGCAATACCTCAGTTCACAGTTATTCAGCAAATGAAGATTGATAATAGTTCCTGTATTGGCTGATTTTAACGCATGGATGTCCATAGCTGAACTCCTACAGGAAGGAAAGTGTGGCAGTCGGAGAAGAGCAGGAGAAGTGACAAAGTCAGGAGGATGAATGAGAAGCTGGGGAGATGAAGAGGAGGATATGGAGGTTTTTGGAGGTCAGTTAGTGTATTGTCTGATCATTATTTTAGGAATTGTAAACCGTATCTTCACACTTGTGCAGAGCAGCAGAATTTCAGAGCCACAAACAATAATCTCTTCATCCATTAACTGCATCACAACGGATGCACCAGAGTCCACACGTGTCTGTTACTACACTTGAATCATGGATGAAAATCAGACGCTGGCAATGAAAGTGCTTTCCTCATATCAGACGTTCATCATTTAAATTTTTTTTTTTTTAATCTAACATCAGCAGACACATTACTTCAGAGAAATGTGATATGAGGAATACCAGACAGGAACACCAAATCTCATTGCTTATCATCGTGAAAATTGAGTGTGTGGATGTGTTGGTTTTTACTGTTGATTTCGACGGGAAGAGACAAATTCAGCTCAGGGCTTTCATAATCAGACAAGACGGCCCTGAACGTTTTCC
Source organism: Brachionichthys hirsutus (assembly GCF_040956055.1). Classification (NCBI taxonomy): domain Eukaryota; kingdom Metazoa; phylum Chordata; class Actinopteri; order Lophiiformes; family Brachionichthyidae; genus Brachionichthys; species Brachionichthys hirsutus. The sequence continues at coordinate 6,131,325 of NC_090900.1, read as the reverse complement.
ACAGTATTCCCTCTGGGTGGACATGCACTACATTTTGGACTCATTAAAGTGATATTTCACTTTGATACAACGTTGCCGTTTTCCACGAGTTACGTCATAGTTCAAGGTTGTGTCAGGTGAACTGCCATCATTGTCGTCTGGTAGTTGGAAATTCACACATCGAATTATTTTGCTAATTCAGGCCTGTTTATTTGTGGATAACTTTGCCACAAGGTAATCCAGTGCCATTTTCAACTACTAAGTGATATGGGTTTAGTAAATACAAGCTTTAGCATTAAAGTCATTTTCAGTTGCTCTCCTCTGAGGCAGCCGCTTGTGTGAAGTCAGACCAGAAAATGCAGATCAAGTGACCAGTTGTGACCTTTATGTGGAACACTAATGGGAAATTGAATGTTCTTGTTGTTCTCTCTCACTAGTTGAGGCTGTAGAGTTATTACATAAATACATAGTCTGTATGACAATGGTTACATCATTTGATGTGTAAATCCAGCAGCTTGACCACTTTTTGCTGTGGCAGCAACACGCGTACATGCACAATATACAAAAACACAGACATTTACATACATGCACAACTTTACCCTGCAACTGTTGTGTCCAACATGTCATTGTTTCGACTATGCCATTAGGTGAAGTTAGATTCAGCTGTTCTCAGTGCTTTGAAGTCCGAATATTAAAGGCGTGTGTGTGATAACGTGATCCCTCCTTTTCCATTTATTCTCAAACTCAGCTCAGAATATTTTTGCCTGCATTGTTTTCATATGCTTTTTCTTTCTGCTCTGAATTTGAGTCTTTGAGTCTCTTCATCCTTTTGTGATAGCTCTCCTGTATCCGGTCAGATTTTTAAATGTCCTACTGCTATGCTATTAACCTCTGTAAGCTTGACTTCATTTCACAGTTAAGAATGAACAGAACAATGGGGGCAATATTCATTTTAGAATATAGTCCATTATTTGATATGGACATGAAGCTGTGCTGTACTCACATATGTGTGTTTTCCTGTTCGCTTGTATATTTGATTGCCTAAATCAGCACTGGAAAGTCAATACATTTTTAAGTAACTGGTAATTCATCAAAGAAGATTAATTTAGTACAAATATGAATTTGTTATTTCAAAAAGATTAACTATTTGACATCTCATCACTTTACTGTCTGCAAAATAACCACTCTGTTTCTATGTATGGCTATCACACTGAGAACATAAACTATAGAAGGGATCGTCGGATTGGAAGGAATTACACAAGAAAAAGACAGAAACAATTCACATCTGTCATCTGTCAGACACGGATGAAAATAAATGTTAAAATTTAGTTTTTATCAAAAGAAGACTAATGTTATTTTTTACTAACATGCAATGTAATTATTATTAGTCATTCATTTTCTAAAATCACATTCTCTGTATGGTCGCGGAGGGACTGGAGCATGTCCCAGCTAACCTAGGGAAAGAGTAGCAGGGTTCTCCCTGGACAAATCACCAGTTCATCACAGCAACACACATGGAACTTCAAAAACCAAGTCTCACTTTCATGCTACAGTCAATTTAGAGTCGCAAAAATACAATTTTTGAAAGTGGAAGGAAGCAGGAATACCCATATATAACCTATGTAGATACTTCTCCTTGTTCTCATGCTAATCCCGTTTTTGCAAATAAACAATTCAGAAATAATCGTGAAGCACAATTTGGAATTTCGTCAGCAGTTAACTTCAGTATGCTATCACTTATCAAAGAGTAAATAAAGAAAAAACAATCTTTGTAAAAACAGATATAAAATTTAGTAGTTAAATTGTAAATAATTATTTCTATTTCAATAAAATTGTGTTAATCAGTCAATATTCATGATGCCTTGCAATTTAATTCAGTGTCTGTACAATAATCATTAGTCTATGCATAAAATAAAATACACACCCAATGTTTTGAATGTACATACATATTTAGTACTTATGTTGCATTAAGAAAATGCAAATTATATTTTACATCTGCAATTCAAATATATATACAGTGTATATTACGGCTGGAAAAGCCCAGAAGGACCCCAGGTGCAGGCTGTGCAAAGAAGCCCCTGAGACAGTGCAGCACATCACAGCAGGGTGTAAGATGCCGGCAGGCAAGGCATACATGGAAAGACATAACCAGGTTGCCGGCATAGTGTACACAGGAACATCTGTACCGAATACCGACTGGAGACCCCAGAGCCAAGATCCTGTGGGACTTCCAGCTCCAAACGGACAAACTGCTGACGGCCAACCAGCCTGACATTGTGGTGGTGGACAAACATCAGAAGACAGTGGTAGTGATAGATGTAGCAATCCCAAGCAATAGCAACATCAGGAAGAAAGAACACGAAAAGCTGGATAAATACCAAGGGCTTGAGGAAGAGCTGGAGAAAATGTAGAAAGTGAAGGCAACAGTGGTGCCAGTAGTGATTGGGGCACTCAGGGCAGTAACCCCCGAGCTGGGTGAACGGCTCCAGCAGATACCAGGAGCAACGTCCGACATCTCCGTCCAGAAGAGCCCAGTCCTAGAGACAGCTAAGATCCTGCACAGAACCCTCAGGCTCCCAAGCCTGTGGTAGAGGACCAGCGCTTGAAGGGGACACCATACCGTCCGGGTGGGCGAGACAAATATTTTTTCTTTCATATATGTATATAAATTATTATAATCGGTCCAGTATTATAATTGTTGTCAGTACGGTATGTAAATGCTGAAGCTTGCTGGTAAGTTGTTTTCGTAGTTGCAACTCACGTAGTCTAAGCAGCGCAACAATAAATCACATTAGAATGTAATGAGGGACCCTTTGTCCTCTTTCATTTCCCCATTCTCTTTCTCACATTGTCCTTCTCTTCTACAGGTGCTTTTTTTATCTGACAATTATTCTTTGTTTGATATTTCATTATATTGTTTTTAATGGTTTATTAAATGAAACATGACCAATTAAATAATTTTTTTTCAACCTAAAAAAGTTGGTTTTTTTCCCAAGGAAAAAAGAATGTGTGTTTTGAGAAAGAGGGTGAATTACAGAAATAATCACAATAGTTTCAAAAGGACTTTGGCATTGTTCTTCTGTGTCATTCAGTTTTCTTAATTGCTAGGTATTAAAATGACCTTTAATGGGGCCAGATATGTCCCAGCTATGCTGTTTGAAACAAATACTTTCTGGATAAAAAGTGTTAGCCTACCAAGAAGAGCACATAAGGAGCGTCAGCATTTCTGTCAGGGTGAGTGTGTGTTTGTGTGTGCGCATGTGTGTGTGTGGGAGAGACAGACACTGCCCTCAGGCTATGAGCAGAACACTTACCTTTCCTTTGCACTGATACACTGATGCTGTAATCTCCAGTGACTTATTGAACACACACACACACACACACACACACATTTCTTGTTTCCTCTAGATGTCAGATTCTTTATGCCATTTCCCTGCATTGATATCTTTGGCCACTTTAAAAGCAGAAAGCACAGACTAAAGTTGTCCGCGGTCAAGTTCGGCTCCACTGTTCCAGAGTGTGTGTGTGTGTGTGCTGTGTGAGTTTGCGATGTTTATTTTGAAGGTGGATGTTAGCATGACGCTATATAGAAGACCGCATGACCTTTTCATTTCCCGAAATGAAAAATGCTCCAAGGAACATTTTTGCATGTGTGTCACTAATTTCATTTGCTCATGAAATGAATGCCAGAAATGAGACCGGATATCTAGACCCATCATTTTGACACTGGAGTTCCTACAATGCTGTGGGCTTATGCGGAATACACATCTTTATTTCATTTTGGTAAATTCTACTTTTATCTAATTATCTGTGTTGCTGTAATGAACAATAATTCTGCAAAATGAAAATTGGAAAGAACATCTTTAGTAACTTAACTAGAACTGACTGGAGGCCATGAGTGATCTGAATAAGTTTAAATTATTTAAATTTTTTGGAAATGAATGTCTTTTCAAAATGAATTTCACTGTGAAAACAATGACTTCAATTAATCCCATCACAGAAGCAAATAGACTATACTATGATGTAGTGTCAGTGTTTATAGTTTGTGTTTTTACATTTGAATGTGTTCTTGTTGTGATCGGATAAGGACTAAAGCTTGCCAGGTGTCTTCAATTGATGTGATATTAAAACAAAATAACTAATAAATAGTAAAATAACTAGTAGTTTTGTATAAAATATGCTTTAGGAGTAGGAAACATTTCCGATCCGATACTTCTATAATAAAAAAAAAAAGTAGAGTGAAGAAACGGATCCAGGATGTCCCTTATTATCTATTTTATTCATCTTATTTCAACATTTAACTCTTAAACAGAGCTCTTCTGTGGCGTAGCTTGAACATTCAAGCAATAAATAAAATAAAATAAATTTTCACTTTGGATTTGGACTAGTGCAACAGGCAATATTAAATACAAATGTAAAATTAATACCACCTCAATCGCCAGGTTTTTGTCATCCACTTCAGAATACTTCCACACTGCAGACATACTTGCCGGACTACCTTCAAGCTGTGTTTTAGTATTATATCAATGAGTATATCAAAGTTATAACATTTGCAATTGTGATCACGCAGAGTAATGAATGCTAATGTCAAATCCAGCCACATATAATAGTTTAATGTAGTGTGCACACATAAAGCTATGCTGTAAATTTTTATTGTTTTAATAAATTTCATCAATTTCCAAGAATATAATTATCTTGCCGAAAATCATCCAAACATTATAACTAGGATGCATTGCATGATCGTGTAATATGTTTAAGTTGGCTTGGTCAAGGTCAAGTTGTCATAATAACTACATCTGGAAGTGTCAATCTGTCAACTCTTCATTAGACATTACATCATTGACTGAATTACACTCAGTGATAACTGTCATAACATTGTTATAACGATGTCATGACAGTCTTAATGCGAAGCCATTTCTCAGTATGAAATGTCCTTGGGGTATGAATATGTGTTGAGACTTCAGGCAGTGCTTTTCTTTTCTCAATCGCCCTTTTCTCCCTCAATCTCTGATGTAACGTACAGACCAGGCTGTTATCTGTCAGAAGCTCATTTTCTGGTTCCCACACTCTGCCACTGTAGCAGATCCCTATCCAGTAGGGTCGGCAGTGTCACAGCCCTAATCCTAATAATCTGTCTGGTGAGAGAGAGTGAGTGACGAGTGGAATTAGCAAAAGATAAACAAGCATAGTCTAGTTGGGCAGCTCTAAGACGAGCACATTAGACTTGCAGAGAGAATAAGGCTGCCAAAAAGGATGCGGCTGAGTAATCAGGAAGGTTGTGTTAGGAAGATGGAGAACCAAGCTACTCACACTGCCCTCATCGCTCCACAAAATTTTACAGTCCTGCTCATTGATTACTCACTCTTTCTGATGTTCCTTTTATTCCATGGTTTTATTCCAGACCAGTTTCTGTACATTTTCTCAAAATTAAGAGTTCATTCTGACCTTTCTAGTAATGACACTTAATAAACATGGAATTATTATGTAATATATTTGGAAGACATATTTCTGTAAACACTTCAGCATCAGTCTGCACTTGTCTGAGATAAACAGGATAAGTGTTGGAAAGGACACCCACTTATTCATTCATCAGTTTGTGTGTCGGTATTGTAAACTCCAGCTGTCATATCGGGTCCTGCTTCCTAGTTGTCTTCGTATTAATTAACCTTTAACGGCTGTCAGCTTGATCTTCCCTTAATTCTGTCTTCTGACACAAGCATGCACTCTGTCTCTCATCTACACATGGAAACACAAAAGCACACAAACACACACATACACACAAGTACATACACACAGCTGGTTTTTCCACTCTTCCCTCTTGTCTTTGACATTTACCACTCTGATGGTAGAGAGGTGCACTGAAGTGGTTGAGCTCTTTAATGCAAATGTGTGGGTGTGTCATCAAATTTCACAGCACTGGTGAGCACGTTTTTATGCTTGTGAAAATGAATGTCGGAATTTTTGAGTGATTCAAGCATGAAAAGTTAGTGAAGTAATTGCAGCGACCTAACCTTTATGCACAAATATGTTCATAATTAGCAGAATAATATTCTCAACGAGTAAATACACATGCATAGAGTTCATTGTCAATACCTGAACTTCTAAAACTTTAAAGAATATGGTGGCTGAAATGTAGTCTAGGAATACTCAGTGTCAGTGTGAAAAGGGCTTAAAGGACAGGCGAAATGGCAGATGACATGCATGTGTAAATGAGCAAAGAGAGGCAGTAAGGACTGACTGTCAGGTGATGAGAATGAAAACGTATAACTGTTGGAAAACCTTAAACACTGCAATAGGCAAGACAGTAAATAGTTCACAGAAGATGTTAGAACTATTTTTATACTTAGCCGCAGGTATGCAGACAGACTTTAAAATGTGAGCATTTTATATAGTGTTTGTCTTGTACTTAATCACTCCTGTGCACATCAATTTGGCAATGAGAAGCATGGGTTTGGGAGGGGATAAAGGTGTCTAACATGAGTAAAAGTTCAAAACATTTCTCATATTTGAAATCGGCATCATTTACAGTCTGTTGAACTGCAGCTATTGCAACAGACTAATTGTTCCTGTCATTTGCATAAAGTCTGACATCCTTCCTTTTCCTCTAAATGCTTTTGTTCTGCTCACAATCTCAGAAAGCCAATAGATTGTAGATGGAGGGCTCTTCTTGATCTGTTTTTAGTGTATACAATTATCAGCTGGCAGACACTTTCATCCATTGCCCACAGTTCTTTTATTCCCGCGTCCAAAATTCTCTGTCCTCCTCCACACTTGGGGAACAGAAAATAATATTCACAACCCTTTTCCAGGACTCTTCAGACTATTAATATGTGCTCTCAGTAAGCAGCAAGCAAATCATTGATTTTACAAGAAAAAAAGAGGTTTAACAAGTGCTTCCTGCCAAGTGAAAGAGGCACAACTGCGCATGCATGCCCTAATTACTCTACTGCAAATTTGAATTCAATTTTGTTTTAGAATTCATTCCAGTGTTGCAGGTAATTCCAGAATTGGGAAAAGCAAGCACACTCCCACAGTATCTTCTATCTCTTCAAATCTGTTGAACAGCAACAGATACAGGTACTCGGCTTTTACTGATCAATTGCCGGATCCAGATGGCAAACGGTGTGAAACACAATGTATTGATTGATGTATTGTCTCACAAACGAGGAAGACTCCTAATTTATATTCTTGCCAAAGTGTCAGATGCATGAAATGCACTGAGGAGTGTGTCTGATACTTATGAAGAACATTGCACATTTTGTTACCATTATATTAAAGCCCTATTTTTGGTCCAGAGCCTGGATGTTCTTACCAAAAGGTTTGAATGACAGATGGAGTAATTCAAGGTACAAAACTCATGCAGCAATATGATGATATATTCAATATCAGTACCCTTATTTGTTGGAAGGAAATGTGGCTGTCAGATTCAAATATATTCATCTGATCTTGATTTTTCAGAATATTTTGCCTAAATTGCAGAGTTTATAACTTCATCTTTAGTTCTCTTGAAGAAGAAAATATGTTGTTGTTTTTTAATGCAAAGAAACCTGAATACATGATAATGACTGAGGATTCCGCCTACCTGTCTGATAAATCTCTGAATGATGCAGGCATCATGCGAGTATCTTGGCTGCTAAATTGATGAAAATATTTCAATACCTGAAGGGGATGAGACGGAAGGTAGGACAGAGAGGGAATCCTATAACAAAGTCTTCCGTATCTGCTAAGGCTTTGGGACCAGTGCTAAAAGGGTTGGTGGTGAAACATTTCTCAAACCTATTGTGACCTGCTCATAATGAAACCAACTGGAACAAGAGCAATCTTTGAAGGCCCTTGCTTTGATTTCAATAATCAAATTATACAGGATTATTTGATCCAGCTATTTTTCAAATACTATTTTATCTGCTTGGATGTTTTCCAGAAATGATGGTTCCTCATTTCGTGATAATTTTGTGGTGTCTATTTCATAGACATGCAAGTTGGGTTAAAACAATCTGATTTTGATCAAACCATGGCCACGATAAGAAAAACAAACATTGTTTTCTTTTATTATATTTTTTTGTCTAGGGCTCTTTGAAAAGCATTGCTTTCAAATTAAAATCACATGTTTTTTGAGATATATATTCTTTGTGTGTAGCCACTATAGTATATGTCTCAAAACCTTTACAAGACCGAGGTATTATCTACAGATTACAGTCAACCTCAACCCAACCTCTCTCAAGGTCACTGCCCACTTTCCTGTTCTCCTTTGATGATGACCATTGCAACATTTGCAACCGTAACTCTATTCTTCTTTTCAACTGGAGATCATGTGAGAGAGGTGGAAGGAAGGTGGGATAGTGTGTGAGAGAGGCTGCCAAACAATCATCCCCGGCATTAATTAGTGGACAATAACCCTGTTTCTACCAGACAGTCATAATCTGGCCCCTTTGGCCAGCCTGAGTTTGATTGGCTCGATGTGCTCACGCAGTAATTTGACTGCTTCATGGTTTGATGATCCCCTCTAATTTCTTTTGCTCGGTCCTGCATCATTTCTCTCCTTCAATTCCCTTTTCATTCTATCTGTTTTGAGCAATTTAATGTTCTTTCTGCTCTCTGTCTTCTCCATTTTATCTTTTAGTCTTTGAATTAGGCAGCCAATAAGCCTTGACATGACACCAAAGGGAATTGTGGGTATTATAGTTTATTTTGTTTCAAAAGAGAGAGCAAAGTGTGCAAGGCAGACAGGTGCATTATTGCACAGGGAATAATTGGGTTTGACTGACATTTTGGTGTGTGTGCATAACAAAGCTTTATTTATTTTGTAAAAAGATTGTTTTAAGGTCACGTAGAAAATCTAATTAACAAAAATTACTTTCCTGGTAAATAATGAATTAATAATAATGTTAATAATGAAGTAAACCCACATGACTACATTATATTAATGTAGTAGCACAACATAAATATGAATACATCAAGAGGTGAAAGTTTTTGGCCCATGAAACTAATTGAAGACTATAAGTCAATCATTATGACATGATTGAGAGATTAGAATTGAAGGAGAGAGAGCCTACAGAATACTTAGTTCCTCCCTAGAGTCCTCTTTGACTTTCTCTTGTACTTCCTATATTTGCTCATCCATCCATCAGCTTGGTCTACAGTGACACACACACACACGTGAACTCATGTTCACACACTCACACACGCGTGCACACAGTGCAGATTGTCTATCGCCATCTACATCCTGTTCCACAATTAGCCTATTCCCGACAGCGCTCTCCCACCCTTCATTCTCCTCCTTTCTTTTCCCTTCACTTATCTTTGTTCCTCTCATCTTGTGCTCAGTGCTTTCATTAATGCGCTTAACAGATATTTTAACTCTTAAATCATCAAGCTGCTACATCTGACACACCATTCACCTAATTTATAGTCACTTGCCACCTTCTTTGTCGTCAACATGTATTTTCAGTTCACATCCTCTAATCACATAAAATGGTGGATTCATCTCAAATCATCTAAAATATGCATGAGATCTGAGCTCATAAAAAAATTACACCATAAATAGTCTCTTTTTGGTAGATTCGATTTCATTAGATTAGATGTGATACTGACTCAAAATGTTCAAGTGTCAAACAATTTTTCAGTGGTAAAGTACAATTTCCTTCTCTTTAACGCACACACACACACACAGCAATCATTGTGTGCATTGTGTTTATTTGTTAAATCAGATTAGAAATCAACAGGGTTGTTTTTCCATGTGTTGATAAGCTTTTCTGTCAATTCAACTACAAGTCATAGTCAATTTTCCATTTGCTTGATGCTTTCTTATGTTTGATGGTGACAGTTGTTTGGCAGTGTACAGCAGTGTAATGCTAGATTCTAGCATAATGCTAGATTTGCTGAGTAACCAAATCAAAATGAAGTCTCTGTTTGTGAAATTAGAGATTATGGATCTTTAAATGTATTACTTAACAACACTCCATTGGATCGTACCTCTGTTGCCAAAGAAAAAAAAACTACTCAAGTGTCCCATTTATGCTGCTGTGCATTGTTTAGGGGACGAGCCACAATCTCATATTGGTAGTCAGAAATTATATATCTGAAGTATCTGTTTAATAACTGACTGTATATGCTGTATATATTCAGTATATAAGTTATTAATGAAAGAGACATGCAAAGGGGTGTGCGGGAGCTGCAAGTAATGGCAGCCGACATGGCCATAATTGTTCATTTAAATCTGATTAAAGAAATCAATACAGAACCTTTAGGTCAAGATAATCAATGCAATATTAGAGTGGGGAAAAAAGGGCAGATTGTTTGAGTATGGCTGAGAGAGTGTACTTAGTGGCTGCCTTGTGTGTTTTTCTCATTAATTGTTTTTTTGATGTGCGTGCATGTAAAACTGTTCTCGTGTCCTCTGTAGCGTAAGACTTCTTTTATGTATGGGGCGCATCACACAATGGCATACCTATTCATTCGTCTCCTTCCTTGATCTCACTCAAGTCGGTAACACAATGAAAGCAAAAGGCTTTTTTTGTTTCTTGGAGTTTCACACTTGTCTCCTCTCTCCTCGTTATTGATACTCCTTAATTCCATATGCCCCCGGTTAAATTTTCAGCCTTGTCTTGTAGTACTATTTTCACCACCTCCCTGTTGAATATTTTACTGGCTATTAACCACAGACATAACCCGAAAAACCTGCTTTGCATACAAAGAGTACTGATTTATTAATTTAAATCCCACAACTCTCTGCAATTAACATCCCACACCTCTCCGTAACCCTAGACAGGTATTAACTGTTCCACAAAGTATGCATTCACATGCACGCACGTACACACATTCAGACACACTGCAGATTTTCGTCTTTAATTTTTGTCCCTTGCCGATGTTGCAGGAGGTATTGACTGTGGAGTCCATTTGCTCTGGTTTACAGTTAATTCCCTGACGCCCATGCAAAGCCATTATTTACCACACACCTCCCTGGGATTCACACACATAAACACCAATGTACTGTACAGTTGAAGAAATATCAAGATTCCACAGATTAAATAGTAGAAGCATATCCTATATGTAAAGAACACAATATTAAACACCTTTCTTCATTTGCTAATTTCCTAGTTTTGGTTCCTTGAGACTTCCTTTTAATGTTTTCTATTTTACAGTGATTATTAATCATCCAGACTTAGTCACCACTTAGGTGAATGCATGAGCATACACACACACAAACAGGTGCTTAAAGAAGCACACACTAAATCTGATTTATTTACTGGGCCATTGCATTATACAGGTAGGAATTAAATAATTATGGGATGAACACATTGGTATATCTTGGCCATTGTTTCACAAAGACCAACAATTACTATCTGATTACCAATTATTCACCTCTCTCTCTCTCTCTCTGCCTGCTGCTTGTGCCTGTGTATTCCAAAAGGCTTATTGGGACTAACAATGGTAGTGTTACCAGTGAGGAGTTTAAAAAAAATCAAAGACAAATGCTATACATGGCATATTTTGTACCAAATATACTTCTTTGAACATTCCAGATTTCCATCATCATTAATGGTTCATACGTTCAGCATTTTTCCTTTCCTTCCAGCCTGCAAACCGCATAACCCATTGATCACTAATAAAAGGTCTGACATTTTAAGTAATCGTTTTTTCACATATGATATGTTATGTGTCACAGCACTTTAATCACAGTAATTATCAGTCAGCAAGCCAGATGATTCTATATAGTATCAGCACTTTAGGAGGAGATGTGAAGAAAGGCTAGCAAAGAGTAAGCAGAGCTTGAATCTGGGTGAACTTGCTGAGAAATCAGTAAAAAGATAGGCAGCCAGTGGGTGAGAAGAATAGGAATGAGATAACTAGATAAGGAGTACAAGCATGTCTGCAACCCAGTGAAAACTGAGAGAGCAACAGAAAAGTAATTTAAGTCTAAGAAAATGATAGAGATATGTAGATGAAGAAAATGCATCGGCAAAATATCAACTTTAACCTCCATGGAAAGCACATTTTGAGTTTCCTTCTGCCTTGGACATGTGGCTCCTTTGAAAGGGAAACATGTTTTGCCAATGTCAGTATTTTCCATCTCCAGGAGGCTGGAGCATCTGAATAACAATCTCAAAAGGTTTAAATGGTTTTTTAAACTGCTTCGACTCTCAACTGCTAAATCAGAATACTTTACTGAAACCGGTGGGAAATTCAGAAATATTGTAGTGAAATGAGCAGCACACTCACACAGGTGACATCGTGACCTCATCATACACAGAACAATGCCGTTTGGAAGGCTGTAAAAAATAAAGAAATCTTTAATATAAGACCACATACTGTATGCATGCAAATCCACATGGACATAACAAATTAGATTCAGTTTGCAATAAATTCAATCCATCCATCCATTTACTTCCACTTTTCCACTTTGCGGGTCACGAGAGGTGCTGTTTGAAATGTTGCCCAGTTTTATGCGATTAAATGTTTATTCAAAGATATTAATTGGATGTGTGTGTGTGTGTGTGTGTGTGTGCAACATGTGATCAAATATTTGGTTTGCACAAGTGTATATCAATTAAAATGTACTTTTGGGACTCGGCTACAGATCAAAACTATGTCCTTACCCAATACCAAATATCAACTGGACTATCAACCAGCTATCACAGCGGAGAAGTCAATACCGTAGATACTATTTTAGATCAATTGAAAAAGAGACAGGACTTGAATCTTTCATTAATCTAATGAGGCTTTTATTGATGTCGGTTCAGTGCAGATTCTTCAAACATTCTCATCTGAGAAAGAAAAGTACTCGTTACAGTTTGTAAGCCCCCAAGCCAAATCCTACTCAAGGGTGTGTGTGTGTGTGTGGGTGTGTGTCTGAGAGAGAAAGCATGAGTGATAGTGTGATTATGTTTTTACAGCATTTAAGGATTACATATATGAATTACTGTGCGTTCCCGCCCCACTTTGAGACATGAGTGTCTCTCCCCATAATCATTCAAGTACTCAAACAGTCTTGAAAACAATCAATATTTCACACAGTGCAAGCAAGGACAAAAATTGTGATTAATCACAGATCACCATGGGCCAACAGTTTGAAACTATGATGCAAAATAAATATTTGCAGTGTTTCATCTGCATTTTACTGCCAGCACTGTTGGCTTTAAGATGAAAAGCGAGCACAATATATTTCACAATGAGACAAAGGAGCAATAATTAAAGTAATCACGTTCCTACAGTGGATGAAGGCAATCTGACCTCGCAGTTCATCTGCTACACCTTGAGAATTGGTTAAAGATCAAACTAAGCGTACATATACAAACATATAAACACACTAATTGAGTTACCATCAACCAAATACCATTCACTGCTTTCTTTTTGAGATTGCATGCAGTAGGATTCCCTGAGGCCATTTCACGTTCTCTCATAGCATTTCTCTTTCAGCTTAATGAGCCCTTAACAACAAACTGGACAGTGTGGTTTGAGAGTAATGGGCACAAGGTTAGTTGGCTTGATAGGCTCACCTGGCTTTGCGTTGTCTTGAAGATAGACATTGGGATTTTGAGCACAGCTGGTTAATAAAAGCTAGACAGGTGCTGACACTGGTGTATAAGCCCACTTTCTCACTTCATCAGTCCCATGTCACCATTCAATAGCCCATTTGCAGGACCTTTCAGGTATATAGACAAAGTACTTTAACATAAAATGTTTTTGTTTCACCTTCCTACTGCTTGAGCTGAATTAAATTCTGTCAATAATTGCTCATAATTATTATGAAATGAAGAATGCAGTCTCTCTGGATGATGGTACCCATTTATAATAGTACCTATTGAAACTGGTAATTTATTTGTCGAGTGGCTTCTCTGTTTCATTTTGTCTTTTAAGTAGGTTCATTTCTTAGGTTGTCCAAAAATACATTTCAACTTGTCAAGTCGGTTTTACGTTTCATGCCCAACACCAGTACTCATCTGTTTTGCAACCTTAACACCCCATGGATGCTACTTGTGCTGAAGTGTTGCAGAATCTCCCTGCCAGTCCCTCCCTATTACATGATCCCCCCCCCCCCCCTCTGAAAATTGTTGTGATGATGAAGTCAGTTGTCATTGCATGGTTTGGGCTGGGGAAAAGCTTATTTGCAAGAGATACATTTCTGCAGCCAAGCAACCATTTAATTTAAGAAGGGTCTATCATTCTGCAACTTGTGCTATTAACCCTCACTCAAAGGAGATTAAAATGTAGAACAAGAACTAGGGGCATAAAGGCATAGACAACATTACAGACATATTCATTGTACCGTACATGACAGATGCATATTCCCCCATTTAAGCAGTTATCAGCTGTTACATATTCTGTTCCTCTATTAGTGACTATAGATGTAAAAAAAGCAACTGGTCACATACAGAAAATATAAATAAACACATCCCTGGCATTTACCTGCCATCCATTTGGGACAGAAAATCAATCATCAGTAATATGTTCCAATGGTTATTATAGGAAATATATGAGTTAGATGATGTATTTTTTTTGTTAAATTAAAAGAGGCCTACGTAATTCCCGAAATTGCAAAAATTTTACAGTACCTGCCAGAAGTCAATAAAGACCATTCATGAATTTTTGTTTTCAGCACTGATGTCCATGTTTGTTTAAAGTAGTTGAAACAGCTGTCAGTCCATTTCTGAGTAATAGGTATTTCACCATGTTTGCTCTTGTATTGACATTTCTGTGTCCTCTCATCTCAATTATGAATTTATGTACAGGCAGGTTTGACACTTGTAATGTTACTCATAACATTTATGTTGGCAGAGCATTACACCATACTGGATTGTGGCTTTGATGCCACATGACTGACTTGAAAGCCTTCATTCCACATCTTTTAGGGCTCTGACCCAAACAGCCAGGGGCCCTGCAATGACTGTCACGGCAAACCCTCCCCAGCAAAGGGCTTGTTTGGTCACAGCGGTGGGTCACAGAAAAATAAAATAAAAATGAAGACCACTTACTTAGTTGAAAGTCTGGTAGTTCAAACACTTAATGACACTAATTTTGTGTTTGCGTTTAG
This sequence comes from Brachionichthys hirsutus, assembly GCF_040956055.1. Taxonomy (NCBI): domain Eukaryota; kingdom Metazoa; phylum Chordata; class Actinopteri; order Lophiiformes; family Brachionichthyidae; genus Brachionichthys; species Brachionichthys hirsutus. The sequence continues at coordinate 6,116,315 of NC_090900.1, read as the reverse complement.
CTGAAAGCCAATCGAGGTCCCTCCATCATAAACTAATTATATAGTATGAACTAAAACCCTGGGTTTAGCAAATGGCTTGATGCAATCAAATGTCTCACGCTCTCTGTCAAATTATATTTTATTTTATTTAGATATACAATATTAAACAGACTGTAGTATTGATCTGAATACAAGAAGGGTGTGATGGAGGGTAAGTTCCTCCTGTCTTGTTCAGTTCATACTCAGTCAGGCTCCTGGTCCAGTACACTGGGAGAAAGCAATCAGTTCAACACCAGCCACCCTGCATGATTAGATCTTTCTCTCCTTGGCTTCATTACACTTAACCAAACCATCTCACACTCACCCGTCCTGATCTAGCCACAGTGCATGCAGTGGATAAATGACTGCATCCTAGTCCATTTCCCCTCTGCAACGATTGGTCCCCTTCATCATAACTATACACCTGTGGCAAAGCCAGACTAAAATGATCTACACTAAATCCTTCTAACCTTACACAAAATGTCTTCTTTCTTGTACCTTTTCCTCCTCTTTGTTTAGAGATAGCATATCCTTCATGTCATCTGGTACGCTGTCTCTCACTCCACCACTCTGAGTTGTCCAGCACAGAGGCACTGCCGCTGTACGGCTGCATCGAACTGTGTAGCTCAGCCACATTGTGCACGGAAGTGCAAAACGTGAACACATTTGTGTTGTTATCACATACGTTGCGAGGGAGCTCCTTCAGCTCAAACAATGACTGTGAATGTGTGTGCGTGTGCATGTATTTTTGTGGTTTTGAGCTTTTTGGCTTTGAGCTGAAATGGACTGTCTAGACTGATAAGTGGAAGCTGCTTATATCTCTCTCTTATCTCTCTGCTCAGGGCTAATATCCCATTTGTTTTTCTCTTTCACTCATTGTCACCCTTTGTTGTTATCAAAGGTCTCTATTTCTATTCTTCCTATTTCTTCCTTCATCTTGTTGCCTTTATTTCCTTCCATGAGTATTCAAGTGCTTCAAATCACTAAAATCAATTTGACTGACAAAAGACAAGAAACTAATCAAGGAATCATCTAATCAGAACAGTTTACATGATTTAAAATTGAAATTGTATGTAAATCTGTGCGCATTAGCTCCACTGGTTATTTTAAAAATCGATAATGTAGAGAAAATGATAACTCCCTTCCAATACCTGCACTCGCATGCAGACTTATGATTATATTCTTTGGGTTGAGGAAGGGATGGGATCAACATGCGCAACTTTCACAAACTTTCTTATTTCATGTTTTGCTGCCCTTCTTGATGGCTTTTCATTGGCTTGGATTGCCTTTTTTGATTTATTTTCCAGAGAAATAAATGGGTTTCTGGTGTACCGTGTGATGTGGTGTGCTGTGCCTTTCTGCCTGTAATACAAGGGTTCCAAATCTAAGGCAGCATTTGCATGTTAAAATAAACTTTGATAGATCTTAAACTGCACACATACTGTATAAGCCACTGCATTTTCTTTCAAGTTAAACTTGTAGTTCATGTTAACCTTTTCACATTTACAGGTGCTAAATAATTTATGAGAGTTATTAAAAAGGGATAAAAAGAAAAAGGCGAGGAATTAAAATGCTTAGTCATCTTCTACTTCTTTTCAAACATGAAGTACTAAAATATTGTTTCATTTAGTGTTTTTTTATTTTAATTCACTGCTCCTCTTTTTTATTACTTTGTTTTTACTTTACATTTTTGTGATCTTGTGCAAGATAAATAAAAGCTATTTATTTATTCATTTAAATGTTATTATGCCTGTTCTTTCAAAAATAAGGATGGGCACTGCATGTGGCTTTGTTGATCTCAATCTTTATTAGTATGTATCTTGTGTGTGTGTGTCTTTCTGTTTTTCAGATTTTGACTGCACCTATGTTGTTGAGGATTTTTATTCAGTGAATAAATATACAAATATATTGATTTCTGGATATCAAAAATGGGACAGAACAATCTAACATTGTATGTTTCTCTCTTTCTCCCTCAAAAATCTTCTCCCTTTTCCCGTTGCTTCCTTTTCTTCTCTGCAACAAGGTAAGCACAAATCGTTCAATGCATCTTACACCTCTCAGGACAGTGTCATCAAATTTCCAACACCTTTTAAGTGTTCTTCTGTCAAACGTGCATTTTCCTGCCCACCAAATATAAAAGCAGACTTATCTTTAACCACCTGGGCAGAGTTGAACCTGTTTATCTTTGTAGGGTGTGAGACAGGAACTCTGATCATTTTAAAGATAATGGAGGATCTGCTATGGGATGTGTTTTCTCCCTCGTGAAACATGCTTTTTTCTGTCACCCTTTTTTTCTAACCCACCTACACTCATTATGTCAGAGAAGTAAACTCCAGAATATTGAAGTATGAATACCTGCTATATTTGTTCCTCCAGTCAGAAGGCTGTTGAATTAACTATTAAGATTGTACTTTGTACATAAATCACCTTCTCATGTATAACATATTTAACATGTACAAGTTTTTAAACAATGTGCTAATGAAAGTAAGACACATTTAATTGTGTTTGCATCTGAATCTGAATAGTGTCTGCATTTCTTTGGGACCTTTTGTAAATCGTTTTTGTGTGCACCTTCCAACAAAAATCTTGTAACAAAATAAATACTTGCATGCAGATAGTTAAAAAAAAAAAAACCCACACAGGAGTAAATTATTCTTATTCAATTAGAAGAGGGTGCAAAGTTCTGACCTTGAAAGCCCAAAATCTTTTCTCAGCAACCTCAGATATAGCAGACACATCATCATCCTCTTCAGCTGCGCTGTTCTTGTTCCTCATCTCCTTTCCTTCAGATGCACACATTGTGGTTTCTGTGCGGTGCAAGGCCCTCACACCACACATCTTTTATAATAAATAGTTAACAAAAAAAAAGCACTTTGCTTAAAGTTTAAGGACACAAAATACATTTTCTGAGTTTAAGAAAAGTGATATTCAGATTTACACAGGACTCGGTCTCCTGAATGGTTTTTTTGTGCCTCCATATTGCAAAGGAATATGATCCCTGGGGAAGTTTTTAGAATCGGGATGCTCCTCTTTTCCCGAGGGGCAAACATGACACGGCTCCATTAAACCCTCAAAGTAAAGCAGCCTAATTCATTTTTAAACCCAAAATTTATTTGACATGAATCAACATCCTGTCATTCATCGCAGACTGTGTGGATATCTGAGTTTTTACTTCTCCAGAGTTGAGAAAGTTTGTGTTTCTTCAGTGGACAGCACCACTTGTTTTATTCTTAGGTGTGCTGTAAAAAAACAAGAGTATAAGATTATAATAAATTATATGGTGAATGTAAAATAGATCATAAACTGATCAACTATTGCATGACACCCAGTGTTTGTATAGATATGGCCAAATGCTCATAGGCACTAGTTTCTGTCACACGTCTTGTAGGCTTTATCAAATCATAGAATTCTTCAGAAAGTGTGACTGTGGCATGATAAATCTCCCATACAGCCTCAGAGCAAATGTCTACAGGTACTTGAAGTCCTCTACCTTCTTCATGTCTTGCAAGTTGAGATTTCTTACGGCTTGGACCATCTCAAACTGTGGTTTGACAAATACAGAAATATCTTCAGACATAGCCTCTCTGCCTTCTGTGTTTTCTCAAGAGCTCTTTGTCGTGTGTCTTCGCTTCTCACCGTAAGACCTTGTGGTGCATGAACGCAAAAGGCAATTAGCAAAGGTTCCCAAAGGTATGCACATCATAGACACAGACACACTTCGCAGATGATCATCTGCCATAATTATCTTCGATGAGCAAACTGAATGGAGCGTTGCATATTCTAATAACGTGATGTTTAAAATGAAGATAATTTCTCAAAGCAGAAGGTTGTCACATTAGCACAGGTAAGGCAGCCTATGCAGGCATGTCGAGATAATTAGTATAAAGTGTGCAGATGGCTGCCGTTATAATCACTATATCATAATCATAATTGCAAATAGTATTCAGTAATGTACTAGAGATTCTGCAGAGCCATTACTAAAACATCAACTGAGTTTGAAACATTACAGACAATGAGCCCGATATTACAGTGTTAAACTGTGCATATGCTAACTGTATCAAACAATTTACAGCTCGACGATCACGAGCCTCCTGTTTCAGGAAAACGCTGTCCAGTTTGATAGTAAAATGTCGCTGTGCCTGCTTAACGTTTATCATAGCATGGACCAAAAGTTGGCATACACCACTATAATTTAATTAATGTCACGTTGATACATTTCTCTGTTATATGACTTGGTGTACGTCCATTCTGTCTTCCTTTGCTTTAAATGTACGAGGACACACTGCTTCTTCAAGGAAAGCCACAGCACAACACAAAGATAATGCAGTGGATAGACCATGTGCAAACCGCGGTCTGGGTAGTAGTGGGTAGCCTCTTATAATGGTTCACGTCTCAGGTTTATTAATACCCACCCAGGCTATAATGAGAGCCAATCTCCACCGCTGGACTTGCAAAAAGCCAGTGGCAATTATCCCCCCCGCAAACTGACAACTTTAGCCTTTATGTTACTCAGACGTGAAGTCCGAGAGCAACAGAGCTCTCCAAGGTGCTGATCCTGCTTGTGATAATAGCGGTGTAATAGCGGTTTCCTTTTGGCTGAATGGTGAGGGGGAACGCTTTTTATTGTTGCAACAAATATAACAAAAAACAAGTAATCCGTCATTACACTTCATTATACTGTTTAAAATGTAAGTAGTGTGAAAGACATGACACAAAGCATGTACTATAATAAATCATAAAGCTGCTCAGGTGTTCAGGCCTGTAATTGCAAGGCATGCATGACTTCTGTTTGTTTGCTTTCCGAACCTCCTGCAGCTGCTTTAAACAAACCTATCATGTTTATACACTGTGTGCTGTACTGCAGCTGCCATTATACGGCACCGGGATGACTAAGGAAGTATTCCATAGGGGAGAGAGCAGGGGATTTCAAATAAATAAAGTTCTTGATAAACATGGTTATTGTTTGATGTTGGATAATGACTTGCCATTGTCAAATCTCATTCATGGAAAAGCAAATGACCCACATGTTTAGTAGTTATGGTCCTGTTCAGGGATTTAATCTGTAAGTTTTTCTCCCACGCCAGGGACAAAACAAGGCAGCAGTCCAAAACAGGCAGGCAGTATCCACATAGGAGATGGCAACGCCAAAATGAAGAGCACAGGCCAAAACATGTTTGGCACAGAGGTAGTCCAAAGTAAATGATCCATATCAGTAGACAGAGGCCAGACACAGAGCAAACCTACACATGATGCTGGGAACAACTGAAACCGTGAGGAGGCGGAAATGCATAGAAAGACTAGGGATGCAAAATGAATACAAAGGGTGGAGGAGATCCGGAGACACCAGTGAAACCAAACAAGGCAAAGAAGATAATTGCAGTCTCAAAGGAGACTGGAAAAAAATGTAACAAGAAAAAATAAATAAAAAATGAACAGGAACAGAATAGGTGGAACTAATTGGGGCAAAGAAGGTGGGAAGGGATGCAAAGACAGGAAATAGAGAACAGCACATCATGGGAAAGTGAACTTTCAAAATAAAAGATGAACAAGACATTACAAGAGATTAAATTTAGTAACAAGTCTGCTGAAAAACATTTTCTGTGAATGATATAGAGACCGTACAAAGCAGATTAGGGTGTTGTAAACCAATAACATAAAATATTTGACAGGGTTCAACAAGAAATGCTCCATTCTAAACAAATTAAAGCTATTGATGTTTTTGTAATTTGGTTTGCTGACAAGTGTTTAACAATCAGAAAATGATCATTTTTCTTACCTCTTCCTTCATTTATTGACTGTTAGAAATCACAACAACCTGTAGCATAATTTCCAGATGATGCCATTCATTTATTTATTCCATTCTTAATACTGTTGTTATTAAAGTCAGGATTTCTTTTTAAAGTAGAGTGTCAAATCATGATTGCCAGCGCCAGCTCCGACTGCATAGTTAATAATCTTGTGGAAATAATCTTAAAATTCAGATAGCTAAATTGACTGCTGGATGATTTTAAATTTTGGATTTAACAGCTCCTTTCAGCGCAGAAAATGTTAGTAAACACCTTTGGTATATTTTAGAGGCGCAGTTAACACACACACACACACACACACACACACACACCCTTGTGTCTCTGACATGACTGTGAAACCTGCAGTTTTGATACCGCCATGGTCTCACTCTTTTTTCTTATCGAGCACTGTTATTTGGACCTCTTTTTCCACATTTTCATTTCCTCCTCTGCTTGCCTTTATCTGCTGTTTACATCTCAGTCAATCTGTCAGTCTGCTTTTTCTCAGAGTTCTCTTTGTTTCTTGGAGTCATGGGGGAGCCTGTGTCTGATGCAGGAACAATGTTGCGCTGTCAGTTCCCTGGGGAGGACAGGATTCCCTGTCCATAACTGCTTTCCTTTTTCCTGTATAAAATTCAGAACACTAAAAGTACAATATAAGAATACAAATACGATAAATTAGATTTTTCTAATTTAAAGTAATCTCAGAATTGTTAAAAAAAACTCAGTTTGGTCAGATAAGGGATATGAAGCCTCATCTGAAAATTATATGCTTTGTACGTTTACTCATCATCATAATCATGGCTTGTTAACAAATGAACCATGCTGCCGTTATTACCTCAGCCTCCAGACAGAAAGGGAGCAGAGATTATCCAGATCAGAACAGACAATATGGAAAATTAAGCAGAAATATAAACAGAACCACATCAGTCTGAGCCACTTTTTGAAATAAAACATTGATATTTTTTAAAAAGGAAAGGCTACCAGGCTGCAGCAAACAGAGGAGGACTCAGAAGCAAGACTCCAAGATATAAACATCTTTGTGAAGAACACGGTTTGGTACACAAAGAGTCAGTCCAAAAACATGAGCAATAGCATCCCAAGGGGTACGCCAAAAACGGGGTCAAAATGTACAATACTAGGTCTAAATCCAAGAGAACACAAGGGAAATCTACTATCATGTATGCCTTGAAAAAACTATGAAAAATTGACAAAGGGCAGCACACAGACTAAATACACAAAGGAGGGAGGGTAATGAGGGACAGGTGAGGGCAGGGCACACAGGAAAAAAAACACACAGGGGCAGGAAATAGTCTCTGAAACAAGAGACAAGAAATCATCAACAAGAACTGAAAACATGAATGTAATGAGGCCTCAGGATGTATAACGGGGGCCCTTGTGATATTATATATTTACTCTCTCAATTTTCTTTGGACTCTGCTTTCTATATTTAGAGAACACACATTACAATGTACACACTGTCTGCTCTAGGTAAAGGAATGGCACGTGTTATTAAGCACACGCCACATTCACAAGCCTTCAGCACACCCTGAATGGAGAACTTTATGTGAAGCACTTCCAGATGCCTCTTATGATGCAGCGATACTTTGGATGATCTACTCTGTCATGAAGGAGCTCCATACAGATTATTCTGTGGTGTGATAAAATTAATTGTCATATCTTTATTGCTTAAAATAAGATTTCTTTTTTTTTTTTTTTTTTTTTACACATAAACGATATTTCCTCTATATATGTGAAATGGCAGTATAATCACTGTGGAACAAAGTGTGGAATAAAAAATCATGTGCAGCCCTATATAGCAATCCATTTTCTGTGCTAGAATAAAGAGAGCATTTTTGAGGCTTGTAAAGACCAGATTATTTTGACAAACTATGACCAGGGGATGTGCGAGATAAAACTCTGAAAACTGTTGCTAAGCAGAAAAGTTGTCTGGAGGAAACCCAGGTCACATAAAAAAAAGAGTTTTCAGTCGAAAAGTGCTGATTGTGCATCTCCACAAAGACTATAGTGTGATGTGACACTTACGCATGGATACACACACACACACACAGCTAACTGCTACATAGTGCACTAAACCAAAAGAACAAGGGGATGAAGGCAGAGACAGAAATCCCCAACAGCAGGTGCTGAATAATGTAAGAGAGAAAGGGACACGCACACGCATACCTGCCTACACCTGGTTTGTGGGGTCTAGGGGGCATGAAGCTGGCATAAGGCTCACTGTGCCTGTCAGAACCAATCAGGGCATTCATCTGAGGACTGGCATTTACAGCTGATTTGTCAGGATTGGTGGGCCCATGGGGTTTGGCCAATAATAAACCTCCACCTGTGGTGATGGATCACTGGTGAAACAGCTGGCCACACAGGGAGAAACATGGCCACTGGCATGCTTTTAGACAAGACACAACCCGACAGGAAGGGAGGAAGGAAGGGTGGAAGGAAGCAAGGAGTTGAGGAAGGAAAAGCAGGAGAGGGAATGAATAAAAGAAAGTAGGAGGAGACTGTACAGATTTCTTTCTCTCTCCTATTTTGCATGATTAAGTTTCTCAAACAGTTTGGAAATAAAAGCTCAGCTCTGGGTGTCTGGGAAATATTTTGATTTACATGAATATAGATTTGTATCGCCAGTTACAAGCAATTATATTATTTAAGCATATCTGAATTGTTGAAGTAATAATACACATAACCCCACCCATAAATGCAACACATAATAAAGGTGTCCTAAAGGAAGGAAATCAGCAGTTTTCTACAGTCAATTTGCTTTCAGAATGAAAGTACTGAAGGACTATAAAATCTCCCATTTTGACAGGTTAACAACGGTGACTGGCGGCAAACTCAGAGACAAGACGGGTGTGTGGCATATTGACATGGTTGGACACCAAGTGAGTTGGGAGAGGTTGAGGAAAAAAAAAAAGTTTTTATAGCCACTCTTTATCACCAAATGTTGACTGCTGACAGATGCTGACCGATCAGGAAGACTGCTGATCATCTCCTCTCGCGTTAACTTGTCCATAGTCTCTACTCACAGTAACCAGGTAGAGCCTTTGCTTTGTGCCTTGTCAGTCTTTTGGTGTCTTATTTTAAGTTGCAATAATCCATAATAGATGTGCTGAGTCACATAATTGATGGGACACACAGCTTCCTCTAATCCTGCTTAGTTTGACGGATGAAAGGACATCGGGAATCCTTTGTGGAATCGTCCTCTACCCACGCACACTCACATGTGCACGCCCACACTCTATCTGATGGATTGACTAACGGCAAGAACACTTTTTTTCTTCATTATCTCTGCCAAGGAAGTGATGATTTTGCCACCATTTGTTTTATGTCTGTCAGTTTGAGTCTGAAGAAGGTTCTGAATAGATTCTGATAAAAATTCAATGATTCAATTCATCATCTGAATTCAGAATCCACTGTGAGATTACTTATTTATTTATTTATTTGGGGGGAGCAATTGTTTTGCACCTAACTGGATTACACTTTCCCAAAAAATATAAGCATCCCCATTAGAACTATTACACATCACAGTATGATTTGGTTCCAAATAATATTCTGGAACTTGTGATCCTAAATGTTTAATACAGGGCTCACAGAAAAAAAAATACCATTGTGAGATAAATAATAATTTACCCTCGCTATACCACGGGAGAAAAATCCACGTGTTGCTCCTTGTTCTCGAGGCATTTTTTAGTATACAACCTATTTGCACTGCATTTATAACCTTTTGTCCTACTGTTCCAGCAGCTGTGGAATCTTCTACACATCCCCAGGGTACACACAGAGCTTGATAAAATTGCTTTTTCCTTTTACTCTCCCTGAGCTTCAAAATACAATCTCTTTAGAAGCACCACTCTATAATAGCTCTAGCGGTATTTTACATACTGACCTAAAAAAATGCTTTTTTCCCTTTACCTCGACCTTTGACTGACAGTGTTACTGGAATTACTGCTATGGCCCCATCTTGTTTGGTTATTTATTTTTATGAATTGTATATGGATTGTATTTGCTTTATGGTGTTAAACTGTTTTTGTTTGTCTGTTCATTTGAAACTGTCTTGACTGGGATTCCCTTAAAGAGGATAAATAAAATCAGTAAATTAAATAACTCTGATTTTTCCATTTGTGGTTTTCAAGGTCAATGAGTCATATTATGACAGTTAATGATATTACCTTCTCCAAAGGAAGAATCCCACAGTGAAGGAGGAAGTATTTTTTTTTTATAAAAAATGGACAGAAAACAAACAACTCTTGCTGGTGGAGGTAAAAAAAAATTATATTTAAGCAACAGTTGTTTGAAGAAAAGTGGATATTTCCTAAACAGAACTCCCATTTGTCTGCCTACCACACATTTTCCTTTCCACACAATATATTTTAAAATTATGTTTTAATGATATAATTTATTATATTAGCAACACTTGATCATAACAAGGATTTTTGTTACAGATTTTATGAGCTCTTCCACAGCTGTTGTTTGCAAATGTAGCACATGGTTTCAGACTGTCTATCCCCTCCTTACTGATTAATGAGAGCTTGTATTCAGAAGCAATCTGCCAAAGCCTTTTCCATTGCTACCCAAGCAGGAGTGCCGTCTAATAGATTAGATTTAGATAACCGATTTGGTGAGAAGGCATAATACTATAATGGCTATAATGATTGCTAACACAGAACAGGTCTCATTCCTGCAGTGGGGTGGGAAGGCTTTCCCGCATTGTCCTAGCCCGCAGAAGAAACAGCTTTTATTGGTCCTGCAATGGGGGAGTTATACAATTATTTTATATACACACACTTATAAGCCTGAATACACCACACTCTAAGGGTCTATTAACATGCAGTAAGGAGAGGTGGTGAGGTGATGGGCAGCTCTTGGGAGCAGTTCAGTGTCTTGCGTGAGCGTGGACAGTGCCCAGACGGTGAACTGGCACCTCTTCAACTACCAGTCGACACTCCATTATGTTGTCTGCACTGGTCTCGAACTGGGTACCATCTGGTCCCCGAGCTGAATCTACTGTGGACAGAGCCGCTGCCACTCTGCCCTGCAGCACCAAAGCAAAGACGTTGATCCTAGTTCTGACAGCACGGTGTCAGAACACACTGCCTGGCAGCCTGTTTTGTGTGCGGCTGCTTAGCTGCAGGTCAGTCAGACAGCCCACGTGATGTTCCGCCAAGTTCATAAGTGCTTTGAACCCGTAACATATGTAGTCTGATAGCACTCATTCAGTGAAATAGTGAATGAGCACAGGAAGAATATGACCACTAATTCCACTAATTCTGGTCTATAGCAGATACATCACTGTATCCGGCTTGCCTTCGGAGATGTCGCTGTCATTTTATGTGTAGCGACATCCATTAGGTACTGCAAAGCCATTTCAGAACTGTGAAGAGGGCACAGCATATGCTGATGTGTGTGTGTGTGTGTGGTGGGTATATGGGTTGGTGGGCCTGTCCATGCTTGCATGTGTGTTTGTCTCTGTGCATCTCTTTGGGTATTGTTCCCTCTAAAAGTTCCTAAAAACTAAACTACATTCCACTCGGAGGGAAAAACATTGTGTGATTATTTCCAAGGTGAATCTATCCCTATCTATATGAACAAGCAGATGTTGCTGAGATGGTGTTTCGCTTTATTCATCCGTCTTTGCGCGAACCTGATTTTAATACAAATCTGTTGTTTTGTATGTTCACTGTTGCATGACCAGGACAGTGGAAGTGTCTGTCACATAGTTCATGTGACAGACATGAAGCTGCAAGACTGGATGCATACATTGCAAATCAAACAGTATGTCAGTCACCAACTCATCGTACTGTAGCACTGGTGAAGTGTTTCTTCCTTCATTCTGCTTCACCTCTGATGAGAAAGAACAGAAGTCAATGATGTTTCTTTGGTACCACACATACACAATGGTGCACTGTATACCAAAATAAAGTTTTGGGTTTGATATTGATCAGCCTTTCATTCTGGATTGAATGTCTGTCAAACAGCATTAAGCCAAACTGTTGCTGCAGCAACAACTGACTTCATCCATCTTAAATCTGGTGTGCAAAACACCCACCGACTGCAGTCAGAAGTAATTATTGGTTATTTATCCTTTTTCTACAGAATTGCATTTGTGATGATTATTTGATTTGTGTTCATAAGATATTTAAGGACTTTCAACGGAAACAAGACCGCAAGGGCTTTTTTGAAATGCTCCTCTTAGACAGAATGTTTGACTGTACTTGTACTGTAATACATGCTACTGTTTGACTGTACTTGTACCCTAACATTCTATCTAATAAATATATTTATCATCATCATCATCATTTCTGCACTTATTAGACTCACAAAATGTAGCATTTTGAAATTATATAATAATAATTTATGTACAAGTACACAAGTTCAGCAAATTAGGTAAGTAGAGATTTGAGAATTCTGGCAAGTAATCCTATCAGAAAAATATTCCTCACTGACCTTGAGTCTTCGTTATACTCTTTCATACACTTGTGTGTGTACACTTTGATCTCAGGCAATACTCATATTAGACGCAGGGCCAGATGTTACAAGACTGTGATGTTTTACATAATGAGGGCTATAAAGCAGCTAGCATCATTGTGTGTGTGTGTGTGTTTGTCTGGCTGTCTCTTTGTGCGTGTGTGTGGCCATATGGGCTGTAATTAGTGAAGTTATCTCAGGTCAGAGGACGGCAGAAATAAGGTTTGTCGGCTTTTGTGTGTTCAAATTCCATCCGAGACCAAATGAGCAGCACGAAAGACAAATATTTTTGTATGTGCATACAGCAGTCGATTTTAGGGGTGGGATGATGCCATTAAATATAAATGGTCAAAATCTACCCCCCTTGCAAAACGTCCCCCACTCTTAGCATTGCTTTTGACTTTTCATCAAATAACTCAGAAGCTACTTTCTTATTTAGTCATTTTAGAGTGTCTGAGGTTTTCAGTAAACCCAAAAGTGAGTGCACAAGTTCAGGTGCTTTTTTTAAAAAGTGATATTATCAATTGTTACACATATAGAAAGTATGCAATCAAAATACATAGATAATGCTAACTTCATGTTTCCACCCACATTCAGACACTGTCAAGTAGCCAGACGCTATCGAGTGGTGGTTTGTTATCTGTAGTATCTCTCAATCTGTGATAGCAACACAACTTCATGTATTTCCGTGCCTCAAAAATCTTGTAATAACAGTATTTGATGCTGTGATATGATCATATTTCATGCAAGCACAGGGAAATAATTCAACCAGAAATATAGAAAAATGTCCACAGTGTTCGTGGTCAAATCTGAGGCCATGGTTCTCAGTCGGAAAAGGGTGGAGTGCAACCTCCAGGTCGGGGAGGAGATCCTACCCCAAGTGGAGGAGTTCAAGTGCCTCGGGGTCTTGTTGACGAGTGAGGGAAGGATGGAGCGGGAGATCGACAGACGGATCGGTGCAGGGTCTGAAGTGATGCGGACTCTGCACAGATCTGTCATGCTGAAGAGAGAGCTGAGCCGAAAGGCGAAGCTCTCGATTTACCGGTCGATCTTCGTTCTCCGACCCTCACCTATGGTCACGAGCTTTGGGTAGTGACCGAAAGAACAAGACCACGGGTACAAGCGGCTGAAATGAGCTTCCTCCGTAGGGTGGCTGGGCTCTCTTAGAGATAGGGTGAGAGCTCAGTCATCTGGGAGGAGCTCGGAGTAGAGACGCTGCTCCTCTGCGTTGAGAGGAGCCAGATGAGGTGGCTCGGGCACCTATTCAGGATGCCTCCTGGATGCCTCCCTGGTGAGGTGTTCAGGGCATATTATCCATGACACAATAACTCATAGTTATCACAAATCTCAAGTGTCCCAGGACACGCTGGAGAGACCATGTCTCTCGGCTGGCCTGGGAACGCCTCGGGATCCCCCCGGAAGAGCTAGAAGGCGGGGGAGAGGGAAGTCTGAGCTTCCCTGCTTGGGCTGCTGCCCCCGCGACCCAGCCCCTGATAAGCGGATGAAAATGGATGGATGGATGGATGTCCGTGGTCACTTACAGCACTATTTTTACTTTTGCATCTGCACATAAAATATATTAGAAGAATCTATTAATCATCCATCCATCCATCCTCTTGCCACTTTTCTGCTTTGCGGGTCACGGGAGTGGCTGAAGCCTATCCTGGCTTGCTATGGGAGAGAGGCGGGATACACCTTGGATGCATCACCAGCACATCACAGGACCACATAGAGATGAACAACCACACATTCACACACTACGGACAATTTGGAGTAATTAATTCACCTAAATTGCATATTTTTGGAGGTGGGAGGAAACCGGAGATCCCGGAGAAAGACCACACGGACACGTGGAGAACATACAAACTCTGTATAGATGGGATTCAGACCCGGTACTTTCTAACAAGTGGGCAAGCTGCAGAAGTTTTCAAAATGGCAAGAACACATTGAGACAATCTAATAATAATCTAATGAGGACTCTACAGTAGACACTATTCTATGTATGTTTGTGTGTGTCCAATAAATTCAAAGGGCCAAAAGGGCACTGAGGAAATGTGACTCAGTGTATTTTACAAGCAGGGAAGGTAAACCTTTGTTATGTAGTTCTCAGTTTTCTTTATTTCAACTTCATTCATTTAACATGGTTTTTAATCTCCTAGGTCCAGATTACATGTTTCTGTAATGTGATGGCAGCTGCTACAAAGACGCCGCTGCAAACACTCAACTTCAAAGAAAATAGAGTTGGAAAAAATGCTAAGCTTCTAAAGAATTTGTACAAATAAAATGTTGTTTAGCCCTCCCAGACGTGTGGCTGCTGTGTATCGCACCACTTCAGACAGCTGAGCAGACAGAATGGTAGAAATCCCGCTGTTTGCTATAAGCTTGCTGAACTGCTTCTGTCTCTTCCATCATCCTCAAGTGGATTTGTTGGATTTTTTTTTCTCTACACCATGTATACTTCACAAGGGCCATCCCTCTGCTAAAGACTTTGTGAAGACATTTTCAATGCATTTGTTTACATACTTTTTTATGCATCGGCATCAGTGACAGCCCTGACTGTAAGCGTCATATTGCTGCTGTCTGCATGCTATCCTCTCCCTCTTGATGTAAGATTTCTCAAACACTTTGACAGATGAACTTATTATAATTTGCTTACCAAAGGTCAAGTTGTCTGTGACTTGACATCCATCTACCTCTATATCCCAGGAAGGCATAGATAATTTATTTCTTAGAATTTGGCTCAGACACCCAGTTGGGCTCAAGAATGAATACGAATTTCAATGTCAAAGGTAAAAGTAATTGTGATCTACAAGCATATTATCCATGACACAATAACTCATAGTTATCACAAATCTCAAGGGTCACTTATGATCCCCGTTAGGACAAAACAATGACCTGTATGTTGGGTCAGCCTCAACATGACATTGTGACCCTCTGCCAAATCAGTCTACACTACAACCCATGTTCAAAATTATCTGTCGCAGAACTGGATACACTCCTGCAAGTACTCAATATTTACATAGATTAGAGGTTAGTTATTTTCTAAGCTTCCAACACATTAATAGAATTGTCTTCCTGTAAGCCTTCCTGAAAACCTTCCCTAGCTTCCTTGCTTTTTAAGTTCACTGTGCATTACATAATTACAGAACTGCCTTCTTTGGACACTGACAAATTGCTCAAAAGTGGATAATTATCTGGGGTGAAATAAAATAACTTTGGAGCTGCAACCTAAAATGCTCAGTCCAGGAATGTGCCTGCTTAAACTATCCAATTCTCAGCAAACATGAAAAGTTAGCTGTCATTGTGCATGTGGTGAACTAAAAACTTGGGGATCTCCATGAGACAACCTGTTGAAGAGCTGTTGCGTTAAGGAGAGACACAAGGGAAAGCAGTGCCACACAGATTGCTATGGGATCACAACAGCATTCTGTGGCACTGGGGGGAGAAAAACCTCTGATTAATATTTTACAATGCTTTAAATAATAGATACGGAAGCAGGAAAAACACACCACCCTGCAGGGACACACAGGAATGTGCATAGACTTGATACATGCACACAGGAATGTGATTGTTTTGGGAGAATAGTTAGCATATTCATATTATGCTATGTCATTTTTTGCCACAGTGCGCTCACTAAAATGCAAACTTGCTTGTTATCCAATTTCACGTAGAAATTCAACTGAACCAAAGAGAGACTGACTTTCAGTCACCTGCCACCCATTTTAAAACAAATATTTGAAATATCTTGAAGATATATTAGGTTTCTATGAGGTTAAAACTGAAGGTTGTGCAAATATAATACCGCCAAACTTTTTCTAATTTCTCTTCATCCCACAACCTGTTTTCCTCCTGATTTTTCTGCCTTTTACTCATCTTTTGTCAGAATGAGTGGATGTTTCTTTTTTTCCCAATCTATATCTATTTTAAAGTGAAACTGTGAAGCATAGAGTCGGTGTTTCTCCAGGGAGAGCTGTGGAGACCAAATCACTCCTGCAGAGCAGATATATATGAATACATGAATAATAAGATGTATAATACAGAACAGTTGCAGCTTAGTATAGTATAGTAAGCCATATAAAAAATATCATAGCTCAGAAAGTTCGGCATTTCATTTCCTTGTCAGAACAAGAACGACAAGACACCTACAATTTAATTCAAGTTCAAAAACCTTGTTCTTCCACTACTGCCAGTGGACAGTCAAAACATGCGTTATGGGTACGAAGATACAGTAACCTTGATTACATAGTGTCTGCCCATGAATTAAAAAATAAATAAATATATGTTTAGAAACATCTTATAATGTAATACATAACTGACATTTTTAGTATTTGTACACATTTAGGACTTTAGCCAAAACAGTCATAGCATCGAGCCAAGCCACAACAAATGTCTTCCACTTTGCATTCCAGACTATATTCTGATATGATAGATGCTGTCAAATTTGTCAGAAGTCATTACGGTCTTAATGCACTCTAACAATCAATTTTCATCTTAACAGAACAATTTTGTAATTTGTCTTCCAACATTACTCATCTCGGAAAGCTTGTCAGTGGAAGAGGGGAAAAAAAGCAAGGTAATTTCTTCCAACCAATCAGTCATTTAGCTATTCAGAGAGAGCGAGACGATCCTGTTTGAGACACACACAAAAAGGTTTGTAATGTAATGCTATTGATAGTAGTATTACTTTACATCAGACAGACTGGGATGACTTAATGTTTGGCTCCCTGCCTTGAATTGTACATTATTAGTTCATTATTATTGCTCATTCCATACTGTTCCATAATGCTGTGATTTTCCATGTGAGTAATGGCGGAGGTACATGCACTCTTAGTTACAACCTGCAAAATGTTACGAGCGCCCATAATCACGACTGGTGTTTTATTTTGAAAAACCACCAATGTTCTCCCTCTCCATTATCGACTGAGCTTAATGTTGAATTGTTTTTATGCGTTTATCTTTTCTGATTTATTTCCTGCCTTGCTCCTGAGTTCATCTAACACCACTGATAGTAAAGTGAAAAAAGATCAGCTCACAAAACTTGGCCACGTCGTCGTCGTAAATGAGAAATGGTTCTCAATCTGCTTTAGCTGGATAAATGAAGGTCAAATGAAAGAAAAGGAAAAAATAAACTATATTTTCATTGCATAGTCTTTGGTGTAATATTTATATATGTCTCTCGATTAACATGTTACGGTTTAAGAGCACAACTGGCATATTAGAAAAGTTGTAAGATAATCAAATCTAGACAGTGTTATTGCACTGAGTTGGTGAATTGACTATTACGGTTACCTTGTCTTACAAATCAGACCCATTAAGTGTCAACATGAAGCATCTGCATGCAGGTTGGTTTTCTCTCCTTTTTACTCTCAATTTACAGTGTTTTTTTAAATAAACACATGCAGAAAAATGGAATATGAGAATAAAAACTAAGGCTCTTCTTTTGAAGGCACACTTAAATTACTTTAAATCAGGCTAAAAATGTATTAATACTTTTGGACACTTTGATGCATTGGTATAGCTTCCTATGTCTGCTTTTAGTGGGAGCTCAGGATGGCTGACAAAGTGTTACACCAATTTATCACAAATACGGTTGACAAAATAAGTGTGTGTGTTGACTACAGACCATAGCAACACATAGCCGTGGGATATACTGTAAACATCCTTGCTTGTAAAGTCCATTTCCTAAATGCTGTTTACCTACTGAAGTTTTTATTTTTTTTATAACGCATTGACCGACTTAATCACCTTTCTCCGAATTTATATATTTTGACACCCAAGATTTATGGTCAGGCAAAGTGTTCTAAATGACTTCCCTTCCTGTGAGCCAGACTGCCTACCCGCTCTGCAGGTCCCTGCGTCTTTGATGGCAGAGCTTGCATGTGGCCAAAGGCTTAAACGACAACTTTGAACAAGCTTTTTTTATAAATTGAAGTGTTGAGTTTCCCCCCCCAGCAATGATAGACATTTTGCATCATAAACTCACAGCATTTGAGCGCCGTGAGTTTGATACCTCATTTTTCAAAACTGTAAATCCAATTACTTAATAATAAAAAACAACATTCACTCCAGCGACATGGATTCCTGCAGTTATTTGTTATGTCTATCGTAATGCCCACTAGCATCCAGTTATATGTAGGAGGAATACGTTTATTGCTTTTCAGACTGAAAATATGCACGAGGAAAGCTTTTCATCAAGTGTCTACGCAGAAATTAATCAATCTTCAAATTAACAAAGTGATTTCCCAGACAGAAAAAGAAATGTGCTTTCATTTACAGCCAACATTATCTGGACCAGCAGAATGACATCTCAATAGGACAACATTTTTTAAATGTCTTGATGGAGGTGATGAAATTTCACTTTAAAGGCTGATAGCAAAGATTTTGTCCAATTGATAAAACACACTAAGCTGTGTGGGTGAGCGAAGCCATGCGTCCCAATTGCCATTTTATCTACTCCTTTTATGACACACATTTCTCTGAGTTGGATGATATAAAATAAAACCAACAGTGACAGAATACATTTAAGGTGCAGACAGGAGCAAACTGGATCAAATCGAAGAAATGATCAGCATCTCCTTGAAACGTCTTAAATTGAGTGCCTTTTGTCAAGATCAGTGCATCTCAAACAGTTAAAGTTGTTGCAGCGACCACTCTGCCAGCATAGTATTTTATTTCAACTTTGTATTTTAAGGCCATGCTTAAGACAACCCACATTACTACATTAGAGTTTTAAATGTTTTGAAGGTAAAGCCATCCAAGGCTTCAAGGAACATTTGGCAGCTGCAGAGTACTCGATACGCAAGTCAGCAGATGGTAGAAACGCCAGCATTGGTGCTTGCGTACTGTTCAAGGGTAAACTTGGAAGAGCAACCTGGGTCGCCGTGAGCAACAGAACCATAGTGGTGGATGTCTCTGTGAATGCTGGATGAGCGCTTCCTCGCCACACACCTGTTTTCGACAGCAGACAGACTGAACTGTGATTGCTACATTATATAATAATTCCACCGGACACTTGAGGGTATATGTGAATGCAATTTTGATAATATTTGTTAACTTTATATTGTTAAAAAAAAATTGAAAGAAAGCAAATATTTTTTTATTGGTCTGCTTTCTGTTTCTGTTCTTTCTGTTATTTTTTTTCATTTCTATATCTGTGTTTTTCTTTCATTTACCCCTGTTTTGGAATAGAAGCTCTCGACTATAGCGCGATGTTATGAGAAATGTGCCATTCAAAAGGAATGAGAATATGTGGCGGGGTTCGACTTATGTGCACGTACTCGTTCTTTGAATTAACAGCAATGAGACCATTCAAAAGGGATGCAAAGTTTGTTTCAATAATGTTGATTTACTTTAACGTCTTAATGAGATATTATGAACCAAACAAAAACACCAAATGTTTATTCAATGCTTATTTATTGGATCCATATTTGCTGTCAAGAACTGGCAGCTACTCTTCCTGGTGTCCTTTCTACAACATATGCAGTAAAAAACTAATACAATAAATACAATAAAAAAATAAAGTCATCATAATATCATCAGCTCACGTGAGCATATACCGGTACCTTTTCAAAAGTAAATGTGCTCACACATTTACAGCCTTTCATATTCTGTCGCATCTTTTCAATTGGTGACTCGTCCTTCATTTGGAATATAATTACCACCATATTAGTATCAACTAGCATGCAATGTATGTTGTCTTTATTCGCTACAAATAATTATTTTTTTCTAGCTGTCATACTGATCATTATAATTAGATTCTTGGTGTGGTTTCATATGAAAATTAAAAGCGTATTTATATGCATATTATGCATTTAAGGCCCATTGTTCTCCATGTCCACTAGCATTCTTGCTTTTATTTATTGTTACATTCATCATAATTTTTTTTTTTTTTTATCTTGCAGTTTTTCTTGCCTTAGGGTTGGAACATTTGGAAAGAGAATCAATAATCTAAATATACTGTGCCATTTTTTTCATTGTGTTGGAAAGAAACTCAATTGTTATTCGGGGAATATCATTGAGCTTTGCACATTGAACTTTGTCTGCACAAATCACGTGTATTCAAAATTGCAAGGGTGTGCGAGCACATTTGCATGTAATGCTTGTATTATTTCTTTTTGTCCTTCCTCCTCTGTCTTTAGTGCTGTCTGCAGGCTCTCTTTCTCACTTGTGCACAAACACGCCCAACTTCTGCAGTCCAGTCAGTATGTTGTGAGAACAATCTGTGACTCTTCAATTTCATAGAATATATAGAATAGTAAAAAAAAATACAAAATCAATACCTTAAAAGTCTAGTACTAGCTCCATCTGCATGCAGAAAAACCGAGTGGCAAACCATCTCAATAGTGTATCAAAAGGTATTTTCAGCGACTGAGCCATGAAAAGCTTTTGAAAGCCAGGGCTAGGTCATTGTTTATCACCATGATTTTTCAAAAGCTTAGGCACTAACATGGGATCAGGCAGGGTGCTTTAGAAACTCAAAGAGCACAACAGTGTCCTTTGGGAGCAAACATAAGACTATTAGAGCCGATTTGGAAGCCCTTCGTAAGAATGGCAATGTTACTGAGAAGCGGAGCGCAAGGGGATTTGGTTGTTGTCCTTGCATAGGGCAATGTGTCATTGTGACTTATCCTTGAGATACAAAGTTGTGCAACATAATGCAATAAAAAAGAAATTCTTAACAGCACAACTTGCAGGAAATGCTGATGAGTCCAGTGAAATATCGCCAACTGTCGAGACATTTTTAAGGTTCCTCTACCAACTAAAAAAGGTACATTTACTTATTGTTATATTATTTTATTATATGGAGGGTGTAATCCTTTAATACTCAAAGTTGTTAGATGAAGATATAATATGAGAGCATATTTCTGTATGCCTGATGTGAGCCTGATCTCACTGATTATCCCTTTAATGTAATCCTCTTTGTCTCACGTCTCGCCACTCATCCTCCCGGCATAAGTTTGTAAAGTAAGGAAAAACACATTTTTGTTTGAACCTTAATCTTTTGCTCAATCTTTTCCTGCACTTTCCTTTAAACACCTTCAGCAAGATTCAGTCGACAGGCAGAGACAGACACATAAATCATCCTCGGGGGGTCACTGCCCAGAGAAACGAGCCAGGATCATAGGAAGGATTGGTATTATTATTTCAGATTCACATTACTGTGTATTCACTAATTTGCTGCTAGTATTCCCCGAGAAGTTGATTTATATTTGTACCTCCAGGTTTTTCTTCAACTTGGTGCTTGAGAAATTCCACAAGGTCTAATTACTGATGCACAGTCACCCTTTTCAGTTGTATCTCTGTACGACTTGCGGCCCAACAATCTGTCTTTCCTTCTTCTGCTCTTCTTGACCCAATCATCAGTATCTTGTACAATTATTAAAATGGATGGCTTTGTTCACGATTCCCGATCATACAGTCAGACTGGTGAAATGGATAAATCACAGGGATCAATAACTTATGTAAATATTTATATTTGTTATCTTGTATCCATCCATCCAACCAACCAATATAGGAAAATACACATTTTGTTATATTGATTAATGTATAATTTTTAATTATTTATGATTAGCCTTTATTAAATCTCCACAGTAGTTGAACGGAACGTGGTACACCAAAAGAGGACAGAACGGGCAGCGACTGTATGATGCGATGATGATGGCATCATTGCGATAATGATGGAGACGGATGAAGCAAATTGCTGTTCAGTGAAGGCCTTGTGCTCATTGAGGATTCAGCCCTCTGCCTCGCACAAAGATAAGGTTTAGATTGAAATACTGAACCGGTCACATACATTCAGTGCCGTACTCGTAATGCCTCATTTGCATTATACGCACATTGGCTCCCATTTTGGAATGGGAAATAGACTCATAGGAGGGTTGAATATGTGTGTGTGTGTCTGTCTAAAGCACAATAGAGCAACTGTCGATATTCCATTAGCCGCATAATGTTAGGGCTCCAGAGGACCGAGAGCGAGTGAAGACGGGAGAGGTAAGGAGTGATATAAAATGGAGAATGAGGAGAACCCATGTAATCCTTACGTTATTCTTCTCCCAGAGCTGCATTACACGGCACGATATCAGCAAATGGGATTTAATAGGCACGTCACGGATGATTTGTCTTGCTAATATTCACTCCAGAATAGAACCTTTCCCAAGTATTTTGCATTGTATATCTGCATAACCATATTCAGGAATATCAATCTCATGCTTCTCTCAGTTCTGCCCTCTTTCTTTGGCATCATCCTTTGGCTCAGCCTTCTCTTCCAGCTCTCTGCTTCGTTCACAGGATGTCCGTGGATCTTTGTGTAATGATTCGAGGAAAGCTCGTCTTTTTCATGTTATTGCTCTGTGCCCCAATTGCTACGTAGTTATTCACCTATTTATTTGTTTCAGTGGATGATTTGTTTTTTTTCCGCCTCAGGTACTTTAACATCTTAGGTGCATACTTTTTTTGGTGGACTTCAACTGCGTTTTCAATATATGTGATCAAGGAATATTTACTGTGGAGTGTGGACATCAAATAATACATCAAGAAGACCTTTGGAGAATCATTCATCTATTACATTTCATTTAAATCATTGTTTTTCTGGTAAATTGCTAGAAAAACACACACACACCAAAGAAAATTGAGTGATTTTCAACTTTCATCTTTCTTGCCCCCTCCTGTTTACAGTTCTTCTCCCAAACCACAAGGTTGTTTGTCATTTTCTCGCATGGTAAGCAGCGGTCACATTACCATGAAATTGACTTGTTTAAATGGCTGTAAAGCATTCAACGTTGATGGCATGGCCGCCTGGCTAGGTTTATAAATTGGGGGCCCAAATATGGAAAGACACATAATCAGCAGGGGTGAAGGGGGGGTGGGGCGTACACTATTTGCCCTCTTGGATTAAGTCATGAAAGATTCACTCGTCAGATGAGATTCAGGACAAATAATTTGGCAAAAGCATTTTATAAATAGATGGTTAAGAACAGCAACCTCAGTGGAAACAAACTAAACATCAGTTTATAAACACAATTTACGAACAAATTTTGACTCGGATGGCGAATAAGCTTCGATGTACGAACTCCCACGCTTGCTGTCATCGAACTTGTCAGCTGTGTTTTGTACATAGCGTGGTTCGTACCGTTCCTTTGTGAAACACGTGTTTCTTGAGCTTTTTTTTTTTTTGGTTAAATTTACCCTCATTATGGAAAGTGAAAATTGTTACTGGTAGTGGGGCTAAGAAAGCCTAGGCCTATTCAAAGGACTAGTCTTCTTCCTTGGGTATCCCATTAATCTCCGGGGTTAATTTAACTAACAAACAGGTGAGCAACTCTGAAGTCACGCCATGTAAAGCATACTCATGACATTATCCATTCAGTATCCACCTGAACAACATTTCCTTTTTCATTGGTACCTGCAGGGTCTGATATCTTAATGTACTAAATTACTTTTTTTTTTAAATAGCAATGACACTCAGGATTTATAGAAAGGATGTATCTTTTATTTACAAATTACATGGATTTACTTGTAACCTCAACGTTGGAATCGGTAGATTGTCATGTGTATCAGCACGCAGCATCTCCAGAGATAATGTCATGGAGTTATGCTATATTGTCTAATATGCTATATCATTAGTGATTTATTAGTTCTCCTACCTGCTTCCCATTTGCTTCAAAATCATCAGTGATATAGATGGATTCAGCTCCATGGCAAGAACCGTGTGATGATAAGTTTATACTTTAAAAAGACAGTAATGGGGTAGTAAAACCCTGACTCCGCCTTCCCTTTAATGGATAATATGGACAGTTTTCGTCCGGCACCTGTGAGTCATGGCACACACTTTTCCCTTAATTAAAAGAATGTTATCAAGACTGTTGCAAATTAGCACAGCAGTGTGAAAATGTGTGTGTGTGTGCAAGTGCACAAGAGGAAGTGTCTGTATTCATTCATGCAATGACCTCCTGAAAATCACCCCATTCTTTTTTCCACTACATCAAATTGTTAGTCACTCTGTGACAAATACATCAATCTTCAATTTTAAATCAACTTTGTTAAACTTTTTCTTTCGTGTTGCTACTAGCGAGACAATTATGTTTTGTTTGACCTCCCAATGGAATAGCACATTTTAGGAGGACAAAGACACAAGGATAAAAATTAAATAAAGTAAAAGTGATCGTAGATTGGGGATACAATGGCAGGATCAGTAATAATGCAAATGACACATATAGCCTATAACTACATTATATAACTAATTAAAAGTAAATGCTGTGTTCTGTTCTCTGTAGAATGCGGGGCTAATTCCAGTGAAATGATTCAATTAAAACTGTTCATTCACGTTATAAACATCCTGTCACAGCAGGCACTTTACACACATTAGTCATATTCTGAATAGAATGCAATTGCCTGTAGGGTCTCGTCCGTGGTTTAGACATTCAAGTGGGCCATTTGCAGACGCAGGAAATCTGTGCTGACTGACTGATGGTGACTGAGGGTAACTGTGTCGTCACCCTGCTTGTCATACTTGGTCAATTCCAAAGGCAATAAGAGCTTTAATTTAAATTTCCTCTGCAGCTTACATTTACATATAACGAACTTTATTAATCCTGAGCGGGAGCTTTTTTTTTCACACTCGATATATAAACGTATACGTATATAAAGACATATACAGGCCGGAGTGTGCACACACACACACACACGTACACACACATACACACCTACACACACGTACACAATGGCTTGCCACATAGCATTGCTCTGAGCAGCTTATGTGGATCGGTGCCTTGCTCAAGTGAACCTCGGCAGTGCTCAGGCACTTCTCCAACTACCAGTTCACAATCCATGCTTTGGTCCACGCTGGACGTCCACAAGCCAGTCCTTGTGGACAGAGCTACATGCTACCCCAAGAAAAAAGAAAAAGACAACAAAGGATGCCAAATATTAAAGCATAAAAAACACTGTTTGAAATGAAAGGACAATCAGGATAACCACGCACAGGCACATGTCAGCACCTTGAGGCTACACAGTATAACCATTAGAGGACTTCTATTGTACCACTGTGTCTTAGAAAATGTGAGACACTGCTTGTATTCATATTTTCACGATATCTGTACATCACCAGGGTGTAAAGATTATCTTTAGGTTGGACATTACAATCACAGGGTCAGTACCAACAAATAGAAACCCAAAAAGCACACACTAGAAATTGTGTGTGCTTCTATTGGTTGCATACCAAATGAAAGGTTTCTTGTTCAATCTCGGACCTAAAGTAAAAATGAATGAGCGACTGGTTCCATGGATCCTATTGCAGTTGGCTTTGAGTGGGATGCAGCGTACATACTGGACAAGTCACCAGTTCACCAAGTGTCACGCCTGATCGAAACGCCGTATAGACTCTGTGCAGAATTGTCACAGGTCAACAGTTTATTTAAAATTCAAATAAGCTGCATCATTTAGGGTGTTTGGTGAAGGTACACTACATCAGGGTTAAGGTTTGAAGGACATTCAATACACATTCTCTGCCAGTGTTTTTCTTTGTGTGTGTGTGTGCTGTTGAGTTATGAGAGGGAGGTGAGAGGTATGGAGTTTGAATAGTTCAATATTAAAATGATGAGACAAGTGGAGACTATGACAAGGGGCCAACAAGGTGTAGAAAAGGACAGGAGCTGCCCTGCCATTAATGCTGAAATGTGAATGACTGGCATTAATTCAAATTATATTAAAGGACAAAGGGCATGGAGGCGGCTCGGTGTGAACAAGACAAATGAATAGATGGTAAGCATAGCCTCTCCTGTTAAAATGCATCAGGGTTGTAAGGTGAACACTGTGTGGGTTACATGCAAATAGAGTCCACCAAATGATAAAGGCTTTTCTGTCAATGAATCTTCATCTGCTTATCAAGGAAGCACTAATGTCATAGTAGAACAGTAATTAGAGAAGCTTATGTATGATTGTTCACAGTCCATAGTTTGGCTTCTGGAAAAGCAAGAGCTGCTCCCAATATTTCCAAGCCATGCAGCTCGCTGATTATCTGTGAGTCTGTACCTTCCAGCCTCAGCTTCAAGCCTGGGATCTTATTTTCTTTTTCCAGGTTATATACCTCACCTCCCTTTAGATTTTTCTTTAAGCTTCTTTGTCTGGCAAATTCTCCTGGGACCAATTTTCTGCATGTGAGCTTAGCAGTAACCAGGGCTCCAGACAACACAGATCCCAGCTTCATGGGGGCAATCAAAATGTCAATGAGGCAGCGATTCCAGGAGAGTGGGTCTATCGAAAATGGGAGCGGGTAAGAGAGAGAAAATCAGAGAAGAAGCATATTGGAGACAAATGAGACCAAGAGGAAATAAGGGATGTGGCATTTCCTTACACATGTGGAAAAAAGACAAGGACAAACCTAATGGCCTGAAGCCAAATAAGCTATGAGGAGCAATAGCAGTAGGACAGGAGTGATCCCCTGAAGAAAGAGATGCATGTGTGTGTGTGTGTGTCTGGAGGAGGTTTGTGGAAGTCATAGAGAGGCAAATACAAGCAATGAGTGGTGGATGCAGAAATAGTGTAGGACCCAGAGCAGGAAACAATGATATATAAGTGAAAGGAAAATGCATAGTAAAGTGGGAGTGAGAGTCAAACTTGTGTTTGCACAGAGAAAACCCACGCAGAGCATATTGGACTAAGACTTTCCGTGATGAACAAATCAAACAAAGTTCCTTTTCTAGCTTTGAGATTCATCCAAATGATGCAGAAACAAATAAACTCTCTTCTTAGAGAGATAGATGGATCGATTGATGGTGCGTAGTCAGCCACTCTGACACGTCAGCCTACTCCCTGCAACATTATTAATTCCTTCTGTAGTGCAATGTGTGTGATTGATTAAGTCGGCGAAGAGAACAATAAAGTCTACATGTGTTTGTACCATGTCCATGACTGATGGCCAGATCTAGTTTCATTACAAAGTTAAACTCATAGCTGCTTTGTCAGCAAATCTACAAACAGGTGCAGGGAAGCATTTTGTGCAGCAAATGTTGGGTGATTTAAAATTATGGTTTTTTTTTTATAAATAAATAACAATTAAAAGACCTGCCTTTTCCTCTCCCTTCCATTTCCCTTCTCGACTCAACTATCCAATCTTATCCAAAATTAGAATCATTATTCATTCATTCTCGAATATAATGTGTTTATGGCCATGATGAGATTTAATGTACCATCAACTTATGTACTGGAATGTATGATTGAAGCATGTATGAAAGCAGATAATTATAATGATGCTTAGTCCAATACAAAAATAATTAGAAACTATATTTTGAGACTGTGTTATAATTAAAATGCTAAAGAGGAAAGTGATGCATCTATATATTCAAAAGTGACACACACACACACACACGGGCTTAAATGTTTTTATAATTACACATATCCATAAAAACATACACATACACAATATGTGTATGCATGGGTAAATCCAATCTTCTTGCCTATCTCTGTGCAGTTATGTGTGGTAAGGTTTTTTGTCTTTTTAATTAAAGCTCTCGTGTTTTTGCTGATAGACACCCAATCAAGTGGACAGTGTCCATTTTTTTGAGATTCTGTTCATGTTCAGTAGTAAATAAGCTATACGCAGACACATATGGAGTGTAATGGAAGGAGAAGGATGGATGGATGACACAAGTGAAAATGACACAAATGAAGTGGATGGATGAATTCAAACACTGATTTGAAATATGTTGGATGCAATGCAGTGAAATGAACACAGCAGGCAGGTAAATATTATCACATATTAGTATACAAAGACATTGACTTCCATTTTCTTTTTTATGCTCAGTGTGGACTTTGCTTCAAACACGGGTGCACCTGTTCATGTGTGCTAGAGCTGCTAAAGAAACTGAGGTGTCTCTGACATATGGTAGAGACATCTCATTGACCTATTATACGCTCACACGAAAAGGTCAAATGGACTGCACACATGCTGACACACACTGAAACGTATGCCGTGAGTTGACACATGAGAATCGTCTCTTGTCTTTTCTTCTCTTCTCTTCTTTAACTGAAATGAGAGGAGATGATTCTACCAGGATGGGAAACACTTTTTGTGTGACCGTGAATCTCGTTTTGATATCAGAAAAAGAGGAGCTAAAGAAGCCATTTTTGTCAAACTGGAGAGACCATCCCTGAACACAGGAGGAGTGAAACACCATCTATCTGCAACATGCAATGCAGTATTGACCTCTGTCCCCAAAATCAACAACCCCCAACCAGACCTGGATGCCTCTCAACAAGACAGCTCACCTGAGGGTGAGGGGGGCAACAACCCATCACCTTATTTATGTTAATTCTCTAGTCAGGTTTCATTACTGCCGGGGAGCATTAGTAAAGGAAATGCTGACACTCCTGAGGAGTCTGATTGCCTTGGTAGTTTTGGTCCCTTCTTTGTTTCTTTATTTTCTGCTCCAACAAGAGTATAAGTATCTAAACTTGCTACCAGTTTCTTGTATGATTGTTGAAATTCGGATTCGGCCTACTTCGACCAGATTACAGATGTTTCATACATGTTGAATATGTCTTTTCTTTAAAAGGAGTTATTCTGAAGAGTTCAGCGTTGTATTATTTTCTTCCATGCTAAGTCATTTATTAGGAGGTATCCAAAATAATCCTAGCACAGATTGCATTGGCAAAACGTATATTTAAAAGGGGTTAGGGATAAAAAAAAAAGAGACACAAGGAAGAAAGGAAAAAAACATTTAATGGAAAGAGGAATTGAAAGCTGTAGACAAGTCTGAATATATACAGAACAGCAAAATGTGACAGCGAAAAAACGAGAAGGATCTGAAAAGATGTCAATAACGCTCAAGACGGCAAGCAAAAGCCAAAACAGACATCTGTTTCTGTCAGTTTGGATTTGCACAGGTGAATTCCTCCGGAATGTGTGGATGCAACCTCACAGCAACGGGATCTCTTTTTTAATGAAAAGCTACACGGCACACTCAAATATACATTGTCAAGTGACTGGTGTTTGCACCAGGTATTTTAAGTTGCCAAATGACAAACTTGTCTTTGTCTCTTTCTTTCTCTTTTTGGGGGGGTCTTTGTCTCTGCCCATCTTCCAATGAATCTCCACGCATACGTGCAGCTCGATGAATAAAAACTGTCTCTCTTTGTGACTGCCAGCTTGGCCAAGCTGGAGCAAAGTGTCTTTCATGAAACGAGGTGTAAGTATCAAAGAGGCTGAGGGGCTCCCCGCCAGCCAAATGAAAGCAACACATCTTAGCATATGTCTGGTTCCTGCACAGAGCATGACACAAGAATGAAGTGAGTGACAGATGTTTCTGGAACAGGCTGGTAGTATGAAGTAAGAAGATGGGAAGAACAGAGAGATAGGTTAAAATCTTTTAAAGGGGTGAGGGCATCAAATCAAGCCTGGTTCCAGGCCAACACTACATACCACATACAGATATGAATTTAACACATATATGATGACTATGTACTTATCTCGTCACTTGATTACTTGTCTATAACAAGTAAATGGGGAAAACAATTCTGTCACACTACATATTTGACTATTTACGTTTTGAAATTTAAGGGGAGACTGAACTTCCCTTGCAGTCTTCGAGAAATTGCCCCTGATGTCTATATAATTTTGCAGTGAATACAGTATTGAAGTTCATAGGTCGAGCTACATCCAGTGTCTTTCACTGCAAACATTAAGCAATTACCATGAAGGCAAGCGGCAAAAACCTGACTTGTGATTTACTGCCAATCCATATTGAATTCAAACACGCATGCATATAAGATTAGTAATGTCAGGACACATGACTACAAGCTCAGTACGCCTGCTGCCACTGGAACACAGCCTGTAATCACTGAGAATGGTCCCGCAAAAAACACTCCATCATTCCATTTCACAAAAAAGAGCAAATCAATTTCCATCACATCATTTTGAAGTTAATTGTAAAAGTTAAAAGAAAAAGTTTAACGGTACATACAATTCTTCTCCAAACCCAAATTAATTCTCAGTTCAGCTCTGCGATATAGGGACGCTCCAATAAGACATCTTTTCCAATCAAAGTTTTAGCGTTAACGTCAATTATTTTCGGCCAGGGGTCACACAAACAACCAGCTAACAATGCAACGCTCATTATAGTAATCGGTGTTTTCCTAAAAACATCGAATTCATTCAAATTAATCTTTTAAGAAATGAAGTGCCGAAAGAAAATTACTCTCCATCAACACAGTATGTGATGTAGTTTTTTTTGTTTTTTAATGACTGCTGAGATGCAATTACTTTGTCACTAATTGCTGAGTGTGTGTGTCAGTGCTTAAGCGCCCATTCCCACGTCCTGCTGTCTGGCTCGTCTTTTGCCCCATTTCCACCTGGCCCTTTGTGCTAGTCTACAACACAGGGCTGAAAAAACAAGGGCTGTTGTCATTGCATCAAAGATCACATGAACAATTGTTGATTGTGCCAGCTGTTGTCTAAAGAACAAGTCACACTGGGCAGAAAATCTAAATCAGTGAGTTAATTTCAAAAACGTTAACGCAAACTATATACTATTCATCAATATGTGTTTCTATTTATTGCCAATTCATTTTTTGCTGATGGTATCCAGTAAGTGTTGTCAATGCCTTCTCATTACCCTCACCAAAGAGGAGGCGAGGGTATTGCAATTGGGTCCGTTTGTCTGTTTGTCTGTCTGTTTGTCTGTCCGCGCACATAACTCAAAAACTAGTAACCCAATCGACTTGAATTTTTTACACAAGCAAGGTTCTGTCCGTGGCTCGGTCCTCCCCGAGAATGGCGTTGATCCGGATCTGGATGCAGATTCTAGAATTATTTTTACATGAACAGGAATTGTGCCTGTGCTGTAACATGGGAGTGTCACTTTAAGAGGGACGGACACGAATGGCATGATGGGAAAGACAAACAAACAGACAGACCCAATTGCAATACCCTTGCCTTCCCTTCGGCGAGGGTAGTAATGTCATGGAATCATTGCAGACCATCCACATATACTGTAATGTTGTTGCGTCATCAGCAAGGAACAAAGTACAATTACAGTCCCTCAATAGTACACTGCTTATGTGCAAACACCTCCCACATAATCACACTATACATTTTGTAGTGTGACTATGGACACACGCACAATTGCACAATCCTCTAATTGTTTTGCAAGCATTAGCACCCATCCTCATTGAGTGTTTCTTTGTTTCATCAGGATCAAACAATTTAACAAGGATATGCAACACCTTTTAGATACATGAGATATTCTGCAAAGCGCCACAAACATGTTTGCAATGTTTATTCAAAGATGTCACCACCAAAATCTTTGTTATCTCAAATAGTTTAATTTTGACATATTTTGTATGCAATGTACATTACACACATTCGCACACACACATATTTGTAAAATTTACAAGTGTTTTTCTTCGCAATGTCGTGGGTCAGATTTTATTATTATAAGGCCTGGCGTGTGCCAATGATCAAATGATTATTCAGTGCTCCTCCAGCTGACAGACGGTGAAGAGTGGGAAGAAACAGAATACTTCAGGCCTCGGCAGACATGTGTTCAAGCAACAAGCTGACGGTTATCACAGATTCATATTGCACACATTAAAGCCAAAACTGACAGATATTTTAATCAAAACAGATATCAAACCCAAACACAGTTGAAATAAATTGTTTTAAGTACAAATCTTGTATCTTTGTTAATGTTTTCATGCTGTGTGATTGGCTATAAACACTTGCGCACTCAATTATGGGAAAACAGATTGACAGCAGAGAGGCATAATCCAGGAATTGGTAGAGATTCTTCCATTGTTTTTCAACTTGAAATACATCAGTCCTTTTGCTCCTTCCTTCTATCTAGGTACTTACAGTAGGGGGGGCTGCCATCTGTCATCTGTCACCTGTCACACTGTATATATGAACAGTATATGAACAGAGAAAAAACAACTGTCTGGGAACAAGCATGCTGTAGCTCCAACCAACCAATATACAAACACACACCCACAGACACACTTTTTCCTCCTTCTGAGCTCACTAATTCTTATTAGAGCAACATAAAATGTGTCATACATCCTGCCGAGACAGGGAGGGAGGGAGACTCAGAATCAGAATCAGAAGTAGTTTATTGCCATTGTCAATGAGGGTTCACTGACTAGGAATGTTTCTCGGTGAAGTCGTGTTACATGTAACAGTGTCAGGGTTTACCGGTAAAGTATCGAAGCTTGTCTGCCTGATTCATTTTGTGTGCGTTTAATCATTATTACACAGGGTGTCAGGGAATTACCCCGACAAACAGTAATGACAAAATACAAAAAACATACAAGTACAGACACATCACAAAACAGAAGAGACTGACACAGTGATGTCGTGGCTTTGATGGCTTTGTCAGTCACAACTCCAGCCTCCACAGATATCCAATGCAACTGTAGTCATTGGCTTTTATGTCACTGGCCTTGAAAGATTATCAGAAAACAAATGAATGACATGAGAGGAAGCATGGTGGTTCTTTAGTCTATCTCATCTAAGCACCCCTTTATGTCCATTCTATCTTTATATCCTCTCCATTCATCTAATCAGCTCACAAAACACACTCAAAACCAAATTAAAAAAACAACACTGCGTGCCACAGCGGCTCCAGTTATTGATATTGTATAATTATTCACTTTTATAAGCCAATGGTGCAAACTTCATTTTTTATATATGAATATATAACATATGAATTCCCATTTTCTTAATTCATTCCTCCCTCCTTTTAACTGCTAATTAGCATTTTCTGCTCCTTTTTTAAAATGTCAATCCCTCCTGTATTTTATAAAGCTCTTCACCCCAATGCACCTCTTTCTAGTCTTATATTTTCCATTATCCTTCTGAAATGCCCATCCTTAACTTACTCATTATAGAACAAAAATTGCTTTTTTTTTTATTTCTGTTGAATCCTCTTATTCTCCATTTCTGTCTTTATACAGCAGCAGCTAATTAAGTTGTTTCATCACTCAATATGCTGCTGTCTTTGGCACAGGAAAATGCACCACAGTGACAGGAAACACATTTTACTGTTGTTGTGCTTCTAAATATTGTGTTAAACGTCCGACAATAGCGTGCTGTCTCGACACTAACCACTTCTTGCATATCCAAAGGGGAGAACAGTAAATTGATCTACCCACTCAGAATCTATTTTTCTCATGAGTAACACAGTCCCACTTGTTCCCGTGTCTACTCCCTGCCAAACCTTTTTCAAAATCTGACGGTACTTATGATTAAAAAAAATAATAATTTGTGGAAAGATTATGCAAGTTTCAGCAGTTACAATATGGGAGACATTCAGTCCATATTTCTGTGGTAACAACTGAGATTATTTTAAATCACATTTTTCATTTGAATTTACACATCAGTTTATACTTTCGCTTTTTCACAATCATGTTCATGTCGAGGAATAAAAACCCTTTGAGAAAAACAAAGCACATAAACCACACCTGTGTGCAATTGACTATTGAGACATCAAGCGGGAATATATGGCATCTGTTGTGTACAAAGGCAATGAAAACAGACACACATCAAGCCATTAGCAGGGAACAACAACCGATCCATTTTCTAAATATGATTAAAGCATTGACAAATGGGTCATTACCCAATCTGACACAGGAAATCTATGAAGGAGCGCAAGTGAGCAAGAGAGAGGGCAACTGGGAGTAGGCAACAGGCAGTCCATATAAACACATTGAATAACATGCTCAGTGTGTATCCGTATCTTCCAGCGGTTCACATTAGAGGCTATTACAAGGCAAGAAATGTAAAGGTTAAGAAAAAATATGTAAAATAAGAGTGTGGCAAAATAATTATTCAAACTAAAGAGAGGAGAGAAAAACAGAAGGGTTAGGATCTGCAAATTAAACACATTCCAGAAGCCCATATATATATATATGGCCTTCAGGTGTCTTTGAATGGACTGAGGATGGATGATGCTAGAACTAGCCAAGGGAAATAAGAAATGGGAAAGAGGATGAAGTGCTGCCACAGGAAGGCTGGGCTCTCTGGGCAAGTTGGATCACAGTGCACTTCTTTTGATTTTGTACTTTCTTTCTGTCACCCATGAACACAAACTGATGAATAGATATTGGATAATTATTTGCTGATAATGAGTTGTGCTGTGAGGTGAAGCATGTAACTGAGTAAAAAAAATAAGATCAGAAATCTGATCATTACCTGGATAATATGGATGAGTGTGCGTGGTGTAATGATGCATGGTTAAAAAAATGCTATGGAAACTCTCGAAATATTGTAGTGCAGGAGGAGATGGTAAACACTTTACACTTAAGTTGCTCAAAAGTATTTTACAGTGATATAAGCATACATAAAGTGTCATGCAATGCAATCTGGGAGAAATAATACATGACTACAACACTTTAAAGAATGTCGCCATTGACATGAATGCGTGGTAAATTTGGCTGTAAAAAACAGAGCATCATGGGAAGTGAAAAAAGAGGGTAACTTCTTAGACCGACTCGCCATAACTTGCTCAGGGTGTCAAAATGTGAGGACAATGATGATGATCCACAATGTGGCATATTTGTGATCATTGTAAAATATGATTATTAAGAGTATTGATTCTTATAATCATCATCATCATCATCGAGTATTAGTTCTGTAGCAGGGATGGAAGGAGAGCAGCCATTTGTGTATTTGATGGGCGATGATGGGACTCCTGGCCCTTCCACTCCAAATGTTCCATTGGCATGCGTGAGTGATTGTGTGAATCCTGATAAGCAGGTGTTAGCCTCTTTATGTCAGTGCGTAAATGCTGGTCTGTGTTGTTATGTGATTGCACTTATCAGGATACATTAACACAGAGATATACTTACACATAATGAACCGAATAAATGTGTGACCAGCAGTTTAATTGGATCTAACAAACAATTGAGATGATGGATGAATGAATAGATGGATGGAGGGAGAAAGAAAAATGAATCATCCCTGAATCATCTACTTTACATGCATTAATGTCAGTTAATGGAGTGAATGATTTAGCTGAGTGTGGATGAGTGGCAAAAGGTGACGGAAACAGTGAGCAGCTAAAATCCTTCAAATGTATAATGTTGGCTTGTGTTGAGTCAAAGGGGAGAGTCAAAAGGAGTTTTTCTCAAAATAGAAGAAAAGATACCAAGTAGGAAAAATATAAATTTTTGAGGAAAAGAAAGACAAGGATAAACATGGAAAAAGCGAAAAAAGAAACTGGATGAATGAGAGGTTAAATACATTTCTGGGGCATAAACTCAGAATAGATTATGCTAATTGTGACAAAATAAAGGGACCAGAAACGGTTCATCAAAAGGTAAGCGGTGGAGAGGCAAGCTTTAAACAGACAGTGTTTGTGAGAAATTATCGGTTTGGTATTTTCAGCAAGAGAAAGAGGTCTATTGTGTCAGAGCACAAAACACATAAGAGCTCCAGTTTTTTGGTGAGGAGATGCACCCTGGGTCATTTCAGTAGATTTTGAACGAACTTCTAATAAAGTCAAGCATCATAACAGTCAGCCGACAGCTCGTCTTTGCAATGAGCACAACATTTTGCTAAATGAAGCGATTCTGTCAGTTTCACTTGACCATGTCAACTAATCACAACCTGATAAATGAATCAGAGTGCAGTGAAAAACTCTGGCCTCTGTGGGGTCCATTAATTTTTGATAATGGACATCTCAAAGGATATCACCCTATTTGCATAACAAAAAATGAAAGACCATGAATTTACATTCTTAAGTGGTTTGCTATGAAAATGTAAAGTTTCCAGAAGCCATAAATCAGGCAAGCCCTGATGGAAATGCCATAAATCAGAAAACAACTTGGCAGCGGGAGATATTTCTTGAATACTAAGATCTTAGCTGAAAGCTAATGTTATGCTGGTAAGACAGAGTCAATAACATTTGATCTGTCCCCTAATCAGAATTAATGCACATCCTGCAGCCAATCAGAACAAAGAATTTACTGAGATCAGTTTGACATTTTTGGTAAAATTGCAGGTTTTCTAGTTGTAAACTGTGATTGTCTGGGTTTCCCTGCATAGGCTGCTGCCCCCGCGACCCGACTCCGGATAAGCGGTTGAGGATGGATGGAGGCGTCCAAATTTGTGTTTGTGCTCTAAACTCTAAGTTAACGACACATTTGGCTGCCACGTTCTTCAGTTCAATGTAAAAATGTTGAACTGGTAAATGCGATCGGCTATTTACATGATTAGCAGAGAGCGTTAATGAGACTACCAGTCCGAAGCACACAGCACATCCAATGTGTGTTGAAGAGAGGATGAAGGCACTAATTCTCCAAAGTGGCCATATAAGTACAGGATTAGCCAAGCCACCCATCATGCAGTGTTGATGATGCTAAGTTAATGTGCTAAACTGCAGTCGAAATGATCAAGACAGCTACAGAGTTAACACAACTGCTAAAATAAGGATGGATAATTTTGAGGATGAAGGCAATGATACTCGAACACCCGGCTCTATTATCAAAAGATGCACATGCTGACATGCGAAGGGAGAAAATACTGTTAAATGTTTGAATGAACAAATTAATCCATTACGTGTATCTTTATCTATTCATGTCTGCACCTCCCGGCACACACAGCCTCGAGCACATGATCAAACATTAAGATGATGCTAGATAGAAGTTGAATCCTGGGCTCAGTGGGTTTCAGAATAATGGCCATGACTAAGCAGTATGCTGAGACTTACTGGAGTTTAATTATATATTGTTACACTGTAATTAATTTCTCAAAACATGGACTTGCACAATGGGCAGTGAAATTGAAACTGCCTTAGCTTGTTCACATTAATCATCTACATCAGTGCATGAGGAAAATCTTGAGTAAAATATTCTTATTTTGTTGAACAAGAGGAAGTAATCTGTTTGTAGTTAAATAAGAATGGGATTTTATTGTAACATATTTAAAGCTGTCACCTTCAAATTAGAATTACACTTGAGAAACATCTATAGCCAGTTTAACATTAAATTGAACTGTTTTTTTGGTCTTGAATTTGGTGCATTTGATGTAAAAATCCTCACATCAATCATTTTCAATGAATTTATGATGACATGTGCCTCTCAAACAGTCAAACAGTGCATACAATTTACATCAGTAAGAATAATAATTAACCAACAAAAGCTATTAAAAAGATGGCATTTTGTGCATTTTGAATGTGAAGACAAACACAGAAATGCTGGAATTTGCAAGGATTTGGGGATCATGGCTTCATTTTGCTCTTCTCAGCACCGCAAGTCTGTCTCCTAAAGCTTTTCATTCTTTTCTCTTTCTTTCTCTGGCTATATTTTTGCAGTGTCAACAGATTAGTCCGTGTTGTGTTATATACGGGCAGGCTGTGCCTTTTAGATTGTTTTTCTTTGCTTTTGTGCTCTGCCTCTACCATGTTTGTTTTTGCATATGTGTGTTGACTTTGCTGTCTTTACACTTTATTTCCACTCCTTTTTGTTTTACTCAGACACTCCGTGGAAGTAATCGAGTCGACTGGAAGTGAAATAAACGCATTCTGGTTCTTATCTCGCAGCAAGGGATGCAGTGAGCAGAGTCAAAGCCAAATTAGATACTAAAATAAGGATGAGAATGGGGCCAAAGTGTAAGGCCAGCATTTATGAGGACATGTTGGTAAAAGTAATGAAGGAGCAGACTGAGGGAAGCAAAGCACTTTGAAAAAAACGAAAGTAATAAAGACGTGATTAATCGAAGGACGTCTGGTGTGAGGAAGGGAGTGAGGATATGTGGCTGCTTTTGTTGCCACGAGGGTAAACAAGAAGGAGGGAGAATGCGGCTGGTGAGTAAAGATGGTGAGGAAGATGGGTGGGTGGAATAGAAGGCGCTTGAAGAGGGGATGCGAGAGAGGATGTAGAAGAAGGTGGCAGATGAATTTTAGGACAGCATGCAACATTCAGCGGTGCTGTGAGCCAAATGAAATGAAAATCACTGCAAGACTATAGCTTTGAAATGATTGGGGCTGAAAGGTAAGCACTCAGAGGGGCAGTTTTGGACAAGAAGGAGCTAACAGAGGCGTGGGCTGAGAGGGTAGGAGGTAGAGCTGTTTTTGACAGCACTGGATGAAATGAGAAAGGTAGGAAAAAAAGATTTGAAATAAGCACAGACAGTGTTTGTGCTGAGGCCATTTAGGCAGTAGAGCACAAACAGCTGGAGTTCTGTGGATCATCTGTCCAAGAGAAGGGCAGCTTTTACCGAATGGTATACTAATACTGTACACACTTTTGAAGACACATTAAAGTAGAAGAATACTTTAATAGTTTTCTATACTACACTGCTTTATATTTATTTATTTATAAATATAAAAAATTATATTTATAAAGTGAGACATGACTTTTCTTTGTGTTTTTGTCTTCTTTTACCATGGCCATGCCACACAGGATTCATCGGTGCAGTTTTATCTGTCCACCATAAATTCCTCCCATACCTTTTATATCGCTGTGTATGCATGCATCTGAATCCAGCTTCCTCCTTGTCTTTGCGCTCACTAGAGCACAGGTTTTGTATAACTGCATCATCTTTTGTCCTCAAAATAAATATGCAATGCATGTAAAACATGCAGAAGCAGGTCACTAAGAATGCCTCTGCCTTTTTCCTTTGGTGTTTTTGTGTTGTTGCTTGAAGACTTGTTATTGTGAATTCCTATCACAGATACTTGATATGATCAAAACTGTTACACACCTTGCATCACAAATGATTGTTGGCATAAAAGAGTAATAATAATAAAATATAATAATAAATAATAATTCTCCAACACACTCTAATCTGTTCTCCTTTTTTGTGGTTTCTCCTCCCTTCTGTCTCTCCTCAGCCTGTGAGCTGATGAATCGCGGCATCCTGGCTCTGGTCAGTTCAATCGGCTGCATGTCAGCGGGCAGCCTTCAGACTCTGACCGATGCCATGCACATTCCCCACCTCTTCATCCAGCGCTCCCCAGCAGGAACGCCGCGCTCTTCCTGTCCACGAACCAGTCGCATTCCTGGAGCAGATGACTATACCTTAATGGTCCGCCCACTGGTCTATCTCAATGAGGTCATCATGCAAGTGGTGTCTGAGTACAGCTGGCAGAAGTTCTTCCTCTTTTATGATTCAGATTTTGGTAAGGACACATTTGAAAAAGCAATCATTAACATTAGTATTCATTTAATGGACCATTATAATAGAGATAATTATCACTGACATGGTTGTAAGTTTGATTGCTATCAGTGTTTCCTCAAAATAATAAGATGTTAGGACATTGAGAGATTTAATGTAAATCCAGAGACCAGACTCGCCCTCTCTGTTACCAAACAAAGACAGACATGCTTTCAGACATGAACATTTGTATGCAAATGCACAGTAACAGAGAGAGACTGACCTATGCATAGTATTGTTATTCATTTTTATTCTAATGGTACATCAGCGCTGTCTCACTTTACCCTGCTTCTGTGTCTATCGCTGTCTCTCTGCCATCTCTCTTTCCAGCCCATTAACTCTAACATTCGACAAGCAACAACTGATGGCCCTTTTATAAAGTGCCTTTTTGCTTTATAACATTTTTTAGCTTCCTTCCACATAGATATTACTTTCCTGTTTTCCTCTATGTGGATTTATTCGTCGCATGTTGTTACGTTTTTGCATTTGGTGGTCATTGTGCACAATGCATCTTACGTACCCCCAACTTCTTTGATTAGTTCTCAAGGTAGTATCATCACATGCATGTTATGTAACTGTTACTGTCTTTTAAAGTGTTGTCCCAAAAATTATCTAAACTCTCAGAGTTTGTCGTCCGAATTTACATCGTATTATCTTGGGTTTAGATTGGTCTTATTTGCACTTATCATATCATAGGTATTTTGGTTCCACGACAATTTCTTTATGGCTTTGTTGATATAATTTAGTCATGCTACTCGTTATTTTGCTAGCTGATGGAAAACACCAGTTGTGACATCACTCATTGCAGGGTGGAGGGCAGTTTTACACCTCGGAGTTTCAGACTATATTAGTAGAAGGATGCTGAGGATGGAACTGCCAGGGAACAGGGCTAGAGTTCGACCTAGGAGAAGATACATGGACGTAGGGAGGGAGGACAGGAGAGTGGCTGATATTGGGGAGGACGATGCAAAGGACAGGGTGAAGTGGAGAGCATTGATTTGCTGTGGCGACCCCTCACGGGACAAGCCGAAAGTACAGCAGTAGTTTCAGACTGTAGAGAGTAGCGCAATTGATTTTTTCCTTCGGTGAGTTGGAATTGATTTTAACATTAAAACTATAATGGGGGCTCCATTCCACTCATTGCAGTCAATTAACACATTGAATGTGCTGTATGCATTGAGCTCCGATGACATAATTGCAGTGGAATTGTTTTGCAATGGATTCTGCCAGTTCAAAGTCAATCTGCTATGATATTAAAGCATTTTATGCATGTGTATTGAATATGTCATGAAAGTACATTCTAACGAGTTGGCTCTAGTAAGCAGTTTGTTTTGGATGGGTATTGAGTAGTGGCTAATGTGGGCGTTCTCGAAATGTAGTGCCACACCTCCTCAAAAACATTGTGGTACATATTGTAATTAAATCGATTCTACGCAATTCTAGCAAAAATAATTTTCAGCCAGTCTGATTCATTAATGAACTAGAAAAGTGATTTACACCAAAAATAATAGCCCTCCATTTATTGTATCTATATTTTTAGATTCCTTAACCATGAAAACAAACCTTTAGCAACTGGATTCACTTTGATAGCATTATTAGTTTAGACTTTATTCACAAAAAGCACACTTTCACTAATGATGGACTTTTCTGGATCTGGAGATACAACAAATCAATTTTTTTAAATCTGAAGCAAATTATATTGATCCTGATTTTTTCCCTCTGAGCCAAATCCTTTCCACTCCTGTGAAAGCTTCCATTCCACACCATGAAATCAACTATTTTAAAATATCATGTAAATCCCCCACAAATATATTCATCCCTGGTAGAAGGGTTTTCACTTTCCCAAACCCAATCTTAATCGAGACTGAAATCAGGGACACCATGTCCTCCTTTGCTGGACAATTAATCAAATTTAAATTCAGAATATAACCCTAAATGTGTTATAGTTCGCACAAAATAGAATACATGAAAGCCCACAAACACACATATACCCCATTTACATCTATCCCCACTAAGCTCCATAACAAGTGAGTCACCACGTGCAACCAATGTCTTTTTGGCTGCGCTGTTCTTTCAGCCACAGAAGGCCTTTTAAAGATCACCATTGTTCCACTAATGGCCTTTCTCCCCGTTGACAGGGGAAAAGG
The DNA here is from genome assembly GCF_040956055.1 of Brachionichthys hirsutus. NCBI lineage: Eukaryota > Metazoa > Chordata > Actinopteri > Lophiiformes > Brachionichthyidae > Brachionichthys > Brachionichthys hirsutus. Next base: position 6,074,733 of record NC_090900.1, on the reverse strand, counting down.
AGAGAGCAAAACTGAAAAGGAGAGAGAGAGATAGAGAGAGAGGGGGGGGGGGGCATGGATGGAGAGAGGGAGCGCATTGATGGAGAGAGACAGAGATGGCCTTTAAAGATGATAGCAACATTGCCAATAGAACTCACCTCTGTACAAGGAGAGTTCTTTAGAGAACAGACAGTCGAGTGTGTCCCCTCAAATGAAGCAATGGAGCTGCTGTCCCAATCCCTATTTTCAGCTCTACTGGTGCGATCCGGGCACAGAGAACACACATATTCTCTCTACTTTCTCTCTCTTCCCTCCTATTTCTTTCATTGTTGCCTTTCTTTTTCTGAGGCCTACTTCACATCTTTTTATTCCTTTCTCAGGTGTTTTATGCTCACCTCGTAAAGCCCGATATTACTGTATATTAAAAATGTGAATGGCAAGTTGCTGCTCACCGTGGAGTCACCTTGCCCACAACCCAGCCAGAACCACGGTAACACTGGCCTCGCTGACCAAATGTGGAAGTACCACTTAGGTGTAATTACATTGTTGACATTAGGATGATTTGTTTTGCTTTGCTTTGCTTTTAGCCAATGACAGGAAGTCCTGGGGTATATTGTAAAATGGTTATCACCAAACAAAAGATCCATTTTTGAAATTGTGATTTATGAGGAAGGAAAAACATAATAGTGATGATATTTGATACAAAAATGCTTTTCAAAAAAGAAAAGCACAGAAACAGATAGCATAAGTGAATAAAAATGACAAAATGATGTCCAAAACTACGTAAGCATTGGTTCCACAGAAATAGCTGCAACATGTGTGTCGGCTTAGTCCGTTCTGTCTGTTGTCCATTAGCGATATGTTGTGGATTATAAAATAGAACAAAGGCAATACATACTATGTAAAATCTTTTTGAAATCAGTAAGATAGGTGTTCACTTTACATAATGTTCTTTTTGGAATGTCAGTTAAATACTCTCTGGGAACTCTGCGAATGTTTTTTTCATTTCATTTTCTCACCGCTTATTCCGTTATCGGGTCACGGGCCAAGCTGGAGCCAATCCCAGCAGTCAATGGGCGAGAGGCAGGGTACACCCTGGACAAGCCGCCAGTTCATCGCAGGGCAACACAGAGACAGACAACCAGCCACACACACACTCACACCTACGGACAATTTAGGGTCACCAATCAGCCTAGGCTGCATGTCTTTGGTGGTGGGAGGAAGCCGGAGAACCCGGAGAGAACCCACGCAGGCACGGGGAGAACATGCAAACTCCACACAGAATGGCCACAAGCCGGAGACGAACCCGCGACCATCTCGCTGCGAGGCAACAGTGCTTACCACTGCGCCACCGAGCCGCCTAACTCTGCGAATGTAATCTTTGAAAAAAAAAAAGATTAGAAAAAAAAATGAGAGAAGTTTAGAAATAAAACAAGAGTGTTGTAGAGGGATATCCACTTTGATCTAAATGAATTATATTTATGTGAGGCAGTCAGGAATAATACTGATGGGTTTGTGCCTGAGGCATTTGACTTCCTATATAAAGGTAAACTTCCAAAATTGAGTTTCAGATCCCTAAAGCTGGTTCCCCGAACATTTTCAGCCTCAACCTTAACAGATAATTTCATTTTCTGGGTCTAAACATATGAGAAAAAGGCCTCCATTGCATCTGAGGCTCAATGTATATTTTAAGAACGACTGATTCTGAGCTATACAACAGGGAAATGCCTGAGGCAGGGATAAAGATAGCCAGAAGAAAAGGCTGAAGGGAGCGATGAAGCAAAGTGGTGCGGATGTTCTAACAGCAGAACAGAATATCAAATGAAATTAGAATTCTTAATTTCCAGATTATATATTGAGGTTATGTAAGGGTAAATAAACTACAAATAAATCATAATTATTTATACTATAATGCAATATTTTCTTGGTAAATTATCAGTGTTGATATGGGAACTCTATTTAATATATCAGTTTGTGCAATTTTATTTTTAAATGTGCTGAAATTGACCTGGATGATGTTTTTATCGGAAATGTTTTGCTTGCTCTTAATACTGCTGTTTTCCACTGTTAACAGTTCCTTATAAGTGAGAAGTTATGGTGGCAGAAAACATACTTTGGCTCAAACCTCTTTGTCATGTGTAATTTCACTCTGGCATTAAATGGTTAGAAAAATTATGCAAGGTTGCCCTTACCCTCCCTGCCTCCCTCCTCCTTCAGATCACCTTGCCACTTTAGAAAAGACATTTGTGTCAGCCCAGATTTCATGGCAACAGATATTTTTCTGTTTTAATCAAAACTCATCTAAGGTAAAATAATCAGTTTTTACTATTTAATTTATTTAGTTATTCTGTTACGCGCACGCTATGTATTTATGAGTGGCATATTTAATCCATATTTATTAATATAATTTAGTTAATTGTGGAAGTACGCTTTTGTGCTCTTTTATTGTGGTCATGGTTTTACCTCATTGGTGACCCCTAACATAATATCCACTCTCCCAAGCCTCCTTCTTTACCTGGTTTGAATTGATTACATCACAGTTTTGTGGCACAGGAAAGTTTTAGGTACAGGAGGTTGTCGACTACAAGCTACAATGTTGTTGTTTTTTGTTTTTTTACTTAATGAGCACATCATCTGCATCCTCAGATGCAGTTGTTGGTGTGGCTGTGGATATTCCTTTTTTAAAGTTTGAGAATAGGGCAATACAATAGGAATTGAATTTATTTGACACAACAAAGCAATAATCTGTTGTGGCATACTGGAACAAAACCTGTAGTAACACTCTAAAAGTTGACAGGGGATAGCATGGAAGCAGTAAACCAGTCGTATTTATTAGATGGGGATGAAGAGGCTTGGTACTGTGGGGATGCACAATATGTCTTTGCCTGGGAGACTTCAGAGCAGTGGCTGCGTAAGATGCCAGCACTTCAGGAAAATGCTATTGAGGTGATGGGTAATCGCAGTGTTAATGGACCGGTACTGTCTCCCGGAGGAATGTTTCTCAAACAGATGGTTGCCTGGGTGGCCAAGGTCGTGGCAATTTTAACCGTCTTTTTTTTTATCTGCGATGGTGTCCTGATGTTCCTTGATGAAAAAACAGCTGACAGTCAATGATCCACTCAGCAGCGGGCAGTGCACGCTTAAGGTTTGTCCTTTAAACAGCTGGAGGCAGGAACTCAACCAAGCTTTGATTGAGGCATTCAGGATGCTTTTAACCATTAGTGTATAAAATTACACCAAGCTATGTTCAGTATTAGGTAAATTATATGTTTCTGTCCTTCCAGGTGGTTGTCATATCAAATTCAAGCAACACTCAATATCTTCATTGTATTATTATGTCATTCATAAATTATTGAAGACTGCATTTCTGTTGAGTTGAATGACATGTACTCGGTCAGTGACTTGTTTTTTTCCCCAAGACATTGGTCACAGGATGGACTGAGGCAATTGCATCACCAACATTATATTGGTGACCACATAACACAACTTCAACAAAATTGAGACTCAATTTATGCCTCGCATCACAAATCATCTTGAATATTGTTTAGTCTGTATGCCTTCTAGGCAACAATTACAAATTATCTATTATTGTCTACGCATCTAATTAATAATGCTTAGATTGTTATGCTCTGATAAATCTGTGCTTTTAGCCAGATTAGATTGACTAGATTATTTTTCATGTATGCATATACAAAACAGATTAGATGTGCAACTGTGACTGTACATTGTGTAGAGATAAAAGCCTGAAAAGGTTTTGTTAAACCTCCAAAATTCAGCATTGTTGCAATCGCCCCATTTGCCCCTGACCCTGAACAAGTGCAATCAATCCAGTTAATTGCTCAGCCATGACACAAGCAATGACGACAATGTCATTCGTTTTCCATATCGAATGCATCATTAGGTGGTTGCTTTACACACACGCACACACACACACACACACACACACTCTCTCTCTCTTTCACACATACATGCCCTCCAACATCATTACCACTCGTCTTAAACAAAGTGTTTTTATTATGATTTCCTTGACCTGCGATGTAACTCATTAATAACATGGAAGTCCAGGCTGACATGAAACCATGTAACTATCAAATATCAAGCACATTGTAAACTCAATAGATCACCCACACACACTCATTTGATTCCCACATTACCATAAAACGTATTTAAATTGGTTGGAGAAAACGTTATTTTTTTGTTTTTCTCCGTCTGCCAGCCTGACACCAACCCCTACTTATATGTTCAAAGTGCTGCAAGATGATATAATAATAAGCTATACCTTGTTACTACATATAAATTAAGTTATTGTTATGGTTCTGTTTAACACTTTTTTTTCTCCTTTTGCCAAATCAAATTTAGAAACAACCGCAAATGTCTCTCAATTTTAATGAATCGCCACCATATGCTTTTATTTTATGTAAGACAGAGAGTTTGTACATGTAGGTTGCTAAAAGAAAAGAGAGAATACAAACCTGACAGATGCTAAAAAATAAACAAAGAGAAAATACAAAAAACAAACAAGCAAAAAAGAAGCAAAGAATGGCTCAGTACTGAGGGAATGAGGGATATCCTTAACCTATAATAATAAGATAACAGTCAACTCCAATAAGTATCCTCTGTTCTATTTATGCTGAATATGATTGTATGTCTCTCTGCTTGTCCTTTTATATCAGTCTCATCCATCCCTCTCTTTCTCCAGATATTCGTGGAATTGAGGATTTCCTAGACCGAACCTCTCAGCAGGGAATGGACGTATCCCTTCAAAAGGTGGAATCTAATATCAACATGATGATCACGAGTCTGTTCAGAACAATGCGAGTGGAGGAGCTGCACCGCTACAGAGACACGCTACGCAGAGCTGTCCTATTCATGAGCCCAGCGACAGCCAAGGCTTTTATCACTGAGGTAAAGAGCGTTTGGTTTTAGCTTTCTCTTTTAACCCTCTAAGTGGGTAACACAAGCAGCAGTCACTGAAACTGTGAGTTGCACTCTAACTTCCACTTATTCTCTCTTATTTGTTGAATGGTCACCTCATTGTATGGATCTAAATGTACTGACAGAGAAGTAGAAAACCGTTGCACAAGTTAGAGCAGCTTCTTTGGTCAATCAGAAATAGGTTTCTTGGCCAAACGTAATCCAAACAAAGAGATCTGCCAAAAGAAGTTTCTCAAGAGTATAATCTTGGTTGCGCTTTTGTGTAATCTAAATTATCAATTCGAGGGATTTCCTCTCACTTGGCTGTACATGCATTAATCATGTGACTCGGCTCGTGGATGTTTCTTTAACTCTAATAAGCTCTCCGTGTCGCTCCCAATTATTCAGAGAAAATTACAACTGCTATTCCTTGCTGCTCCCGTGAGGTGTCATTAACGATGCCCTGAACATGACGTTCTCCTCAAAATGAAGATTCAAGTTGTTTGATTTTTCATTTTTAGGTAAATTTGGGCATTTAAGTATTTATTTAGGGCACATAGCCAAATAGAATGCACAAAGCCTAACTAACCTTAAAACAGACCATAATAATGAATGAATGTATTTTCTTGCTTACGTGTGATGACTATACCTTTCCCACACTCAATTGCATTCACTGAGACACACACCCACCTCATTAACTCTATTGTGCTTTTTATCTCTGAAGAAGAAGACAATTATGGGAGTTCCATTTGCTCTTATGCATAAATGATATGAAGGTCATGGTTGAACGCAATATGCTTTTAGTTATGAATTCATAATTTGAAGCAGTAGGATGATCCTTAATCCTGCGTGTCAAGTCCTAATCTCAGTTTAATTAAAAGTGACCTCAGAAAGAGCGATCACAATCTAATTCAGTGGGAAGCGTGACTTGGAAAGGGTGAAAGCGGGGCGTTATTGCATCTCCGAGCATTATAATGGGGTAGTATGGTGTGGAAACCTTTAATCCCACTTTATCAGAACTTTTAACAGCATAGAGCAGAGAAGCTTACAAAATAAACTCTCAACAGTGTGCATTTCCTTTTAATCGGGTAATTCTGAGTGACGGGTAAAGCCATCCTCCTATTTATGTGTCAAGCAACAGCAAAAGAGCCAGGATATCCCTGATCATTTCACTTTTATTTTCTTATTTTTTCAGTCCTATTGGATACACAGTATTTCAAAGCAACTCTGTGTAAACAGATCATTGATTGATCAGTCTTATTCACAGGTGACCAAACACTGACTGGCTCATTGGCTTTGGTCACCTCTGACCCAAAACATATTTGATGACCCGTGACTGAGCTTCACAATGAACATCTTTCTCCAGAGTCACTATAACCCTTGATCCCTCTAAAACAGCAGTGGTGATTGAGACAGTTAATTAAATATAAAATAATGCATCTGATGAAATTAAATAACTGTGAAATGACTAATTACAGTATATAGGAAGCTGCTGTCTGAATGCATCTTCATTATCACACATTTCTTTGGGTTCTATGAGATCTGACAAAAAATGGGAAATTGCTTCTTACCTATGAAGAAACATTTCAGAGTGTTGGTGGAAGCCTAATACGTTTTGCTCACTCTTTTGGAGAAGGTTGACAAAGCTGTCATTTAATGTAGTTTAGTCAGACATCAAGTAGAGAGGGCTTTCTGAGATAAAGTGTCAGGAGACGGTAAAAGCTGGTGGATGAGACTGATGAAAATACACCTCTCTTTCTTACTGAGGAGATGGTGAGGAGTAGTTAGGCAGAGAAAGACAGATGCTCAGAATGAAGGGCAGACAGGCCATCAGACACACACAGATGTGGCCATGTGTGTTTTTTCTCTGCACGTCTATTTCTTTGGACCTGATGTCAGATATTAGCTGAAAGCTGTTCTAAAATAATGAAATTTGGAAAGAGGGAGAGAATGGGTGAGGGTAGATTTGGCAGGTTGTTCAGTCATTTGAAGACGGAAGACAATTTAGAGATTATAAGTAAGTGCCTTCATCTATCCTACTCTTACAGTGACCAGATAGTCTCTCTGAAGAATTGTAAGCATTTTATTGACTCAAGATCCACACAGGACCAATATGGGCAGGAGAAATAATAAGAAAGCAAGCAGTAACATCTAATTTATGTTCATGCAATGCCACCTTTCTGCATTTTTATACTTTATATATCTGTTTTACGTACAAAAACATGATCTATGCTAGTTGATGACACCATATAGACAATGGAACACATTATTGTTTTGCACTATATTAAATTACCGGTAATTGAAGAGTCATTACAGACCTCTCCACTTTGGACCTTTTTTGGTTTTCCTTTCTGTGATTTGTGGCTCTTGCATACGTGATGTGATGTTAGCTCAGAAATAAATATAGTAGAACATGTGCTGTATTCCTAGTAGATTGTATTGTACCATGTATACACATTTCACCACACAAGCACATGAATATCCTCTTAAAACAGACATGCACATTCAATTGTCTGCATTATTTAACATTTTCTTGTTCTCTTGTTTGTTTGTTTTTTGGTAGATTTATTACATGTGGGTGAGCGTATAAGCCATTGCCAACAGACCTCTTCATGGTCTTCCTATTCCACCCACTTCATGTAGTTGGAAGAGCAAAGTGATTTTGTGTGTGAGTGTGTGTGGGTTTTTTTTTTTGTTGCCCTGAAACCACTGCATTATTAAAAATAATGTTTGTCATGCAGTTCATTCTCATTTCATATTGTGCTTTGTCTTATATCGTCGGCATGAAAAAGACTTGCCTGTGTAAGGGCAATACCAAATGTGGTGGAGTCTTAGGTTGCCAACCCCTGCTATATGCAATATGTAAACTATGTACTGCTGCATACTGTAGCGATCGCGCGAGATCACGTGAGGCGCAATGCATCATGGGAGTGACTGGGTTGTGCTGTTGGCACCAGGAGTGAGAGGGGTGTGGCGTTGAAAGACCCCAGCGTGGCATCCATTTTGCAGTTAAGTTGTCCTGTGTCAATAAAGGCACTTGTTGACGCAAGCTCGATTCCGGTGTGGTTCTTCGCTCGCTACATTGGTGTCAGAAGTGGGATTTCCGACTTCCAGAAGGATGGAGATGGAAATCAAGGAACTCGAGCGAGCAGTCAGAGCCATGCTGAAGGCGGACCGGCTTCCTGACGGCTCCAGCGCGCCGAGGCGTCTGCTGCCCCTGCTGGCCGGGCGGGACGCCGCAGCAGACGCACCGAGGCGTCAGCGCCCCCTGCTGGCTGAGCAGGCCGCTGCAACCGACGCACCGAGGCGTCCACCGCCCCTGCTGGCCGAGTGGGCCGCCGCAGCAGGCGCACCGAGGCGTCAGCGCCCCCTGCTGGCCGAGCGGGCCGCCGCAGCAGACGCACCGAGGCGGCAGCGCCCCCTGCTGGCTGAGCAGGCCGCTGCAACCGAAGCACCAAGGCGTCCACCGCCCCTGCTGGCCGAGTGGGCCGCCGCAGCAGACGCACCGAGGCGTCAGCGCCCCCTGCTGGCCGAGCAGGCCGCTGCAACATCCATGGAGCTCCAACATCCATGGAGCTCCGCTGCAACAGACGCGCCAGGGCGGCATCGCCCCCTGCTGGCCGAGCAGGCCGCTGCAACAGACGCGCTGGAGCGCCATCGCCTCGGGGGAGACTCCAAGGCGTCAGTCAAGCTGCCCAAATACAATGGGATGACGCCGCTAATGCCCTTCCTCGCCCAAGTCCAACTAGCAGCATCGTACAGTGGCTGGAGTGATGAAGAAGCCGCTGTTCACCTGGCCCTAACGTTGGAGGGGAAGGCGGTGCAAGTGCTCCTTGATCTCGCCCCGGCAGAGCAGCAGGACCTCCACACCTTGAAAACTGCACTACACAGGCGGTTTGGACAGCGGCTTTTCACTGACCAGGGCAGAGAGCAGCTGGCCAGCCGACACCGCCAGGAAGGGGAGAACCTGGGCACCTTTGCCGCAGACGTGCAGCTGTATGCCCAGCAGGGCTATCCACATTTTGATGCAGCTGTTCAAGGTGAACTGGCCCTCAATGCCTTCCTGCGGGGGCTCACACCTGAAAGACTGCGCCAGCATGTTCGCCTCGCCGCGCCCAAGTCCCTCAACGAGGCACTGTATGAAGCTGAACGGGCGGAGGCGGTGCTCTCCAGTCAGCCTGCACCACAGAGGGGTCCTGCTCGACAGCCAAATGTCAGAATGTCTGACTATGAGGAAGGGGGGGCGCCCGAAGAGACCCGCCAAGCCACACCATCGCCACTGCAGCTCCAAAGAAGACCTCCGCGCTTCCAGCGGGCCCCCCGCTCAACTGACCGCTGCTACCGGTGTGATGAGGTCGGTCACATCGCACGGGATTGTCCTGCTCCTGCTCCAAAGGCCAGACAGGCGGGAAACGACAGCGGAGTGACTCAATGAGGGGGCTGCCACTCCGACCTCCATACCCCCTCCAAGGTAGATGCACGCTGGTGGGTCGCTGTGGCCATACCAAAGGACTGTATCTGAACTGCTGGCTTGATGGACAGCCCTGCCAAGCCTTGATGGACACGGGGTCCACCATCTCCCTGGTAGGCACCGACACTCTCGCCTTACCTTCCTCTGCGTGGACGCCAACCGACACCAAGCTGATGACAGTGACAGGGGAAACGGCTGTCATGGGGGGGAGCAGGCGGCTGACAGTGAGGGTCGGAGACCAGGAGGTGATCCATGAGTTCTGGCTCGCCAACATCCAGGACCAGTGTATCATCGGCCTGGACCTGCTGAACCGCTGGGGAGCCCAGGTCGACGTGGTAGGGAAGGCTGTCACCCTTGGCGGAGAGCCCATGAAGCTCCAGGCTGGCCGAGAGAGTGGGAACCGACCGAGGAGGCGCCACCAATCAGCTGCAGTTCAACGGCGGCCCAGCAGCCTGGCACAACCCCAACCTGCCCCAGAACTGCCCACAGAGTCAACTGTCGCCCCATCTACAGAGACAACCGAGGCCATATACCAGCTATGGCTACGCAGCAGCGATGGCCTAAATCCCCAGCAGCGCCAGCAGTTGAAACACCTCCTTGATGGCTACAAAGACATTTTTGCTGCCAAAGATAAGGACTGTAAGCAGACTGGCCTGGTCCAGCACACCATTGAGACGGGTGATGTTCAACCCATTCGCCTACGACCTCATCGGCTGGCCTTTTCTAGACGGCAGACGGCGGAGGAAATGGTCCGTGAGATGCTTGCCGCTGGTGTGATCGAGCCATCAGATAGTCCATGGGCTGCCCCGGTTGTCTTGGTGAGGAAGAAGAACGGCTCCTGGCGGTTCTGCGTAGACTACCGGCGCCTCAATGCAGTCACCAAGAAAGACTCCTACCCACTCCCTCGCATCGATGACGCCCTCGACTACATCGCTGGGTCCAGCTGGTTCAGTTCCCTTGATCTCCGCAGTGGCTATTGGCAGGTGGAGCTGGCCCCCGAAGCAAGACCAAAGACTGCCTTTACCATCGGCCAGGGGCTATGGCAGTTCCGTGTCATGCCGTTTGGACTCTGCAACGCACCAGCTACGTTTGAGCGGCTGATGGAGAGGGTGCTGGCCGATGTGCCGCGGAGTCGTTGTGTGGTGTACCTTGATGACCTGCTGGTGCATGCCACTGACTTCGACGGAGCCCTGGCCAACCTAGGTGAGGTTTTTGCTGCCATTCGCCAGGCCGGGTTGCGACTGAACCCTGCCAAATGCCATCTGCTGTCCAGGGAGACGGAGTTCTTGGGCCATGTGGTTAGCGCTCGTGGTGTGGCTACTAACCCAGCGAAGGTGGCTGCAGTTCAAGAATGGCCAACCCCAGCCAATGTCAATGAGCTGCGGAGCTTCCTGGGACTGGCTTCATATTACCGGCGGTTCGTCCAGGGCTTTGCCACCATTGCCGACCCACTGCACCGCCTCACCAACAAGGGCCAGCCGTTCAACTGGGACGACAAATGCGCAGCCGCCTTTGCCCAACTCAAGAGAACTCTCACTGAAACCCCAGTGTTGGCGTACCCCAATGCTCAGCTGCCCTTTATTGTGGACACAGATGCTAGCAATGTCGGCGTCGGGGCTGTCCTCTCCCAGCAGGGGGAAGAAGGAGAGCGTGTGGTGGCCTACTTCAGTCGAGCGCTGAGCAGAGCAGAGAAGAACTACTGCGTCACCCGTCGGGAACTACTGGCAGTGGTCCTGGCCCTGCGGCAGTTCCGGCCGTATCTGCTTGGGAGCCACTTCCTGCTCCGTACTGACCACGCATCGCTCACCTGGCTTCTAAACTTTAAGAACCCTGAAGACCAGGTGGCCCGCTGGTTGGAGGTCCTCCAGGGATATGACTTCAACATCCAGCATCGGGGGGGGCGACTTCACGGCAACGCTGATGCGCTCTCCCGGCGTCCATGTGCAGCGGTAGAGTGTCGCTACTGCCAGCGGCAGGAGGAACGGAGCCAGATGACACTCAGCGTGGCCAGCGCCAGCCCCTCCAACGATGGAGAAGGATGGCTCCCGCTGACCACTGAGCAGCTGAAACAGCAGCAGGAGGCTGATGTGACCCTTGCATTGGTGGGGGGCTGGCTGGAGGCGGGACGCCGTCCTGAGTGGGCCGAGGTGTCTGCCCTGGGGCCCGAAGTGAAGGCTTACCACTCCCAGTGGGGCAACTTCGTGGTCCGTGACGGAGTGATGTACCGGAGGTGGCAAACGCCAGGACGAGGGTACGACCTCCTGCAGCTGCTGGTGCCAAGGGCCCTACGGCCCCAAGTTCTCCAGGCAGTCCACGGCTCGGTGGGGGCGGGGCACTACGGGAATGCCAAGACCCTCAACCGCCTCAGGAGGCGATTCTACTGGCCGGACTGTCGGCGGGAGGTGGAGTTGCATGTCCACTGCTGTGATGCCTGCACGGCCCAGAAGGGACCGACCCAGCGCTCCCATGCCCCGCTACAGCAGTACCTGGTGGGGGCCCCGATGGAGAGGGTTGGAGTCGACATCCTGGGGCCCTTTCCAGTCACCAACTCTGGCAACCGCTATGTTCTGGTGGCCATGGACTACTTCACAAAGTGGCCAGAGGCGTATGCGGTCCCAGACCAGACCGCGGCTACGACCGCAGAAAGACTGGTGGAGGAGATGTTCGCCCGTTTCGGAGTCCCTAACGAGCTCCACAGTGACCAGGGACGGAACTTCGAGTCCCAGGTCTTTGGGGAGGTCTGCCGACGGCTGGGGGTGAGTAAGACCAGAACAACTCCGCTTCACCCGCAAAGTGATGGGCTGGTGGAGCGGTTTAACCGTACCTTGGCCACCCAGCTTGCCATCCTCACCAGTCAACACCAGAAAGACTGGGACCGTCACTTGCCGCTGGTCCTGTGGTCCTATCGGTCCGCTGTTCAGGAGTCCAGCCAGTGCACGCCTGCCGCTCTTATGTTTGGGAGAGAGCTCCGGACACCGGTGGACTTGGTGTTTGGTGCCCCGCCAGAGCCGGAAATCCCTGGGGGGCAGGAGATGGACTATTTTCGCAGGCTGAGAGAGCGCCTGCTGGTAGTACACGACTACACCCGCCAGGCCCAGGCGAACTCTGGCGTTCGGCAGAAGAGGGGCTACGACGTCCGTTGCAGAGGACGGGCCTTCATGCCAGGGGACAAGGTGTGGGTCTACTGCCCTGTCCGCAAAAAGGGGATTTCTCCGAAGCTTCGCAGCCACTGGCAAGGCCCCTGTGACATCATAGACCGCTTGTCTGAGGTGGTGTATCGGGTGCGGATGTCCGGCAAGAGACGCATGGTGGTGCTGCACCAGGACAGACTCTCACCGTACCGACCCCTCGCCCCGGATGCTGGTGAGGCGAGTGGTGGCGGTAGTCCGTGCGCCGGCCCCTGTGACTCTACGCCTGGCACGGCTCCTGCCAATCCTAGACGGCCTGTTCGCCGCCGTTGCCAGCCGGGGTATTTAAGAGACTTTGTGTTGGGTGATGGGGTCGCCGAGGGCGTCTGACCCCTCAGGTGGGGGCTATGTAGCGATCGCGCGAGATCACGTGAGGCGCAATGCATCATGGGAGTGACTGGGTTGTGCTGTTGGCACCAGGAGTGAGAGGGGTGTGGCGTTGAAAGACCCCAGCGTGGCATCCATTTTGCAGTTAAGTTGTCCTGTGTCAATAAAGGCACTTGTTGACGCAAGCTCGATTCCGGTGTGGTTCTTCGCTCGCTACAATACTATTACATTATTATTATTATTATTACTATTTTATATTTCATAAACGCAATCAACTAGTTTTGGTACTTAATCCTAAACTGAAACGGTCATCTTAAATTGTTCTCAGCAAGTCTTTTTTTCCCAAAATCTCAGTCGGTGAATGTATTTTTGCTAATGTGACTAATAAAAAAAATGGCTCTAGTTTTCACTCTTTGTTGAGGCAAAATATGACATGACTACTGAGGACCGGCTGGTCAAGTTTTATAGCGACACACTGTTGTGTTCTGAGTTATAGATGGCTTTCATGCACATACCCAGTTCCCAAAGGAAAACTAATATCATGAATTATTTTAGTTCAGCTGCGCCCTTAAATGCTTATTTACTAAAAGATGAACTGAAATGCAAAACAGAAGAAGCAAGTATTAATTTAGTAACAGGTCCTGAATTATCCATTCCATCTACTGTATAGCCTATCTACTGTATACTTGGTTGTAAGAGATGCTGTTAGTATTAAATTGCAGAATCCCATACTTGAAGTGATGCTTTATTTTGCATAGGATACAATTGATTTTTCACAAGCTTAAATATCCAATTATGCAGCAATAATGTGTATTCATTGGATCTTGTTCTGTCCATCTGTGTTTCAGTTAGGGTGTTTTTCCCCCTCTCCATCCATCATAAATGTTCTTGGCAGATGCAGCATGGAATAATGACTGAATGAATATTACAGTACATGAACACAAGTATTAGTATTTGGAAATCAGACAATATGGACTTGAGTCAGAATTTACCCAGATGGAATATCTTCTATCTCACGTTCTCTCACAAACACACATACACATGCATTGACTTCATATTAGATGTGTGAAGAAGCTGACATCATGAATTTTGCCATTAGATCTGAAGGCATTAAATTTGATTGCCATTTGGGGACTATTTTCTCTTTAACTGACATTCCTTACTTGAAGGACCATCAAACCAGTTGGAGATTATTCATTGACATGTGACGTAAATGAAACATGAAGGAAAATATTTTGTTTAAGACATGTTAAATAATGTATTTGGACTGTACCCAGTCCAAAGGTGTTTGCTTAATCCCATCACATCTTGCAGTATGTGCAAGTTTATTACTGAACAAAATTCTACATGTTTTTCACCTATGCTTAAATTCATGCAGCAGAAATACTTGGTTATGGAGCGATTGTGTTTTCAGTTCAATTGGGAAAACAGTCTGGAAAACAAATGAAGTACATTGTCAGACAATGTGCATTACTTAATAACATTTCCTCATTATGTTTAAATGAAAACTTAATTGGTCTGTACTGGTTCCCTACTAAATGTATTTGTTTGTGGAGGTTAATTCTTTCATTGATGTAATTATCTGGCAATGTGACTCCGAGAGTCCGAGCATCCATCATGTCGTATTACACACAAGTGGCAAAACATTTTATTTCATTTAAAAAATTGTTTCACCAGTGAATCCATTTATTTGTTTCGTTCTTGTAAACATGTGATGAGGATATGCAGTTTGATTACTACGAGAGAACTGTCATCAAACTTTACACCATCCAGATGTGGAGGTTGTGAAAATGTGCAAGTTGACTGGAGAAAGAAACATTAGTTCGGCAGACGCTGCTGTGTCTTCAGCACAACTGGCAGCATAGCATAAATAAAAATATATTATGTAGCCATAGCAATATGGAAACTGCAACCGTAATTAATGATGCATACATTATTAATGATACTTGTTGTATTGAATTATTACAACCAATGCTGATAGCATTACTAGTTAGTTACCATACTATCCATCTAACCACTCTAGTCTGGGGATGTGTAATATTCACCAATTAGCAGTAACATTATGACCACTGATGGGTGACATGAATACACTGGTTATCTCTTTACCATAGCAAATGTTAGTGGTTGGGATATATAAGGAAACAAGTGAACAATTTTCTTCAAACTTGATGTGTTGGAAGCAGGAAATATGAGCAAGTGTGAGGATTTCAGGGAGAAGGGTGATTATATAATTGTGTGTGTGTGTGTTTTATAGTTTTAAGGTGAGCAGTTGGAGTTGGTTTCCTGCATTCTCCCCTCCCTGCTTTTCTGGCAGATGACTCGGCAGCAACGAGAGGAAAGATAGGGCCAGTTTATTCAGTTACAAACCACTAAAAAACACATGACCACTAAATGTAGACCAAAATATGTGTTGTTGTGTAAATCAGAATCAAAAATCAACATTCAATTCCCTCCGCATGAAAATCAAAACTATACAATCTAATAAACTTTTCAAAGCTTGAGTTAAAAATTTAAGAGTGACAGCCTGAGGAAAGAAGGATGGTTTGCAGTCTTGTGATATGGAAGCAGATTCTGCTCCATCTACCAGCCAGTGACAGGAGGAACAGGCTGTGACTGTAGTGGGGTTTGTCCTCTAGCATCCTTGCAGCTCCATTTCGCTGATCATATCACTGGTGCTCTGCTGTGGGGCAACATTGATGTTCTGGGTGGTTGTATTCATCTGCTGCAGAACCTTAGCATCCTGGGCTGAGCACAAGCTATGTTAGTATGTGATGTCTCAAGTCTTTATGATTTGCAATGCACTGTGAAATTTGATTGTATGTCGACATGAAAATGTAGTTATGTGGAGATGCATACTAGTCACCGTGACAGTTTCTCTTTGATGTGGATTACAGGACATGTTCGCTTGGGTGTGTGTCTTTCCCTCTTTACAGCAATTATCATTCACTTGTCTTGGTTTAATTCATGATTGATTGCATTATCTGTAGGATATTCTCGGAGCACCTCACAATAGTCTCTCATCATCATTTATGATCCATCCAGTGATGGTGTCATCAGGGCCAGCCGTTTTACACATTTTCACTTAAATAAACCCTTAGCAGGGTTTATCTCATTTGTGCTGTGGAGTCTGACAGTTTGACTAGACTTTTCTGCTAACTATTTGTTGAGATCAAAGCAAGCCTAAAATATGTTCACCCTATCTAGAACATGATGGGGGCATTCCTGCTTGTGCAGCCTGTGATGTTTTGAATCATCTGCCTCATATCTTTGTTATTGAGGGTCTTTTCCTTGACTCCTTGAGACCTGCTTATAGCCTTGTGTGCTATATGCTTCCTTTTCATCTGATCAAACGACTGCTTTTGTGTTTTTTTTAACTCTGGACTGGATCAGGGACACTTATGCATGAAATTTCTCTTTTGCCAAGCAATTTTCATACAGATCTTATCACCTTTTAAAATAAAATGAAATTAATTTTCCGTAATCATCCCTTGAGGGGTCGGGTTTGCATGCTTCTATTGCTAATAGAGCCTCAAATCAAATACTGCAACTCTTTCTGCTCCACTGCCATTGATGAATATGCATTTTCTTATCAACACCCTGTGCATGGATTTTGCATTTTGCTACATTTATAATAAATTCCTTATTTATTTTGGTTCAAAGAGCAATTAAATGTGATCTTGTGAAAGACAAGCGTTTACGAAAATGAATGAACAATATAAGTAAAAAGAACAAAAATAATGTCATACTTGCTTTCAAATAGTATCAACTCTTTAGCCACCACAGTAATTACAATAAAATCAGTTTTGATATAACTTTTTTAAAAGGTTGTAACTTTAAAAATGTTAGAGATAAAGACATACTGTAAATGAGAAAAATCATCAATCACAAAGATAATTGATACAAAATCAAAGCAAAACCAAAAGGGCGATGGTGGCGCAGGTGGTTGAGAGGGTTGTCCTATGATCGAGAGGTTGGAGGTTCGATTGTGTAATGTACCTGGGCGCATGCGCAAGCGGTGACCAGCAGCAGACTACAGTTGTAGAAAAGTGTAACTGCTGTAAACCAAATTGCCCTCCGAGGGACAAATCAATAAAAAGTATTAGTATTAGTATTAGGCCACCACCTTGTCTTGTCATGGACATGAGCAAACCAAAAAAATAAAAAATAACCAAGTGGGCAAGATAAAGAATATTCCCAGAGTCAATGCTGCGGAAAAGACGTCGGCAGCTCCACATATAGAGGATATGGAGCTGTCCAGTGCTGAACCTGATTTGCTGTTTTTTTCCAGCACTTGCCCCCTGTTAGTGTAGTATTTAGGATTTTTATCTGGCTGTATTTTGTGCTTTTGTTTTGTGAGTCCTCAGCCAGTCCAAGCCTTGTTATTGTAGTTCAGTGTGTTTTTCGTACTCACATTGCGAAGGATTTAGTAAAGTTGTTTTTTGAAGTTTTATTGCTCGCCTCTGTCCCTGCATTTTGGGGTCCATCAAATCAATCGTTCCAGTTCGTGTCACTAAGATCGGCTCACATTTCTATAAAAACTGTTTTATTTTATTCCTTTACCATGAATGAAGCCACTTGTCTGATATTCTGTCTGAATAGAAATTTAGCTATGGCTCATTTCTGAGATCCTTCACTTTCAACAAAGGTTAAATGACCATCGGGGTCAAGGTCCTGACGGTTTGGTGACAATAGGAGGAGGGTATGTAAGGAAACTGTCAAGAATTATAATTAGCTTTGTGCATGTGACAATAAATACTCTCAAACTATTACCAGCACTTCATTTCTAACGTGAAATCAAGAATTTTCACTGGTCTAAATTGTTGGATTGATCACCGCCTGTCAATTGTTTCTGTTTTTGCATCAATTAAGATATACAAGACTTCGAGAAATTGGAGAAATTCCATTATGTATGAATAGGCAATGATTTTATGGTTCAGTGTGATTGAATTTGGTGTTTAATATAAAAATATTTTTGAACTTTTCAGATTTTAACCCTTAAAGAATGGACGGTTGATGGTTAAAGACTTTGTCAGAATATAGAGTAAGTAGGGTATGAAATCGCAGTAACGGGCATGTTGTGAGGTGTTAGTTAGAATTCATTGACTTGTTGAGATTCTATTCCTTGTTGCTCCAGATTGTGTTCAGTCATGTGATATGTTTGCTTCTGCAATGGAGCACAAGGAGCAAATGTTAACACTTGTAATTATGAGACTCGTAGAAGAGGGAATAAAAGAGAGTGGGGGCGTTTATGGTAGAATGATAAACGGGGAGCTGACAAAGGGGAACTGAAGTTCATCTTTCGACAAAGTTTTGAAGGTTAGGGACACAGGGACAGATATTGGGATTTCAACTGAAGGAGGTACTGGAGGGCATGAGATACAAAGGCCAGTAGGGATTATGCCAGATGACGGTGTCCTCAAATACATTTTAGTTTAGATAAATGTAGTTCTTGAATTATTTTACAAAAAAACTTTCAACTCTAATTGTCTTCCTATCAGCTATAATGCAGATTACATTGCGTTTTGCATTAATATCCAATTAAAATGCACATACATGGCATAATGACTTTAAAATTTGTACTGTATTTGTTCCTTCATAGAGGTCAGTGGAAGTGATTTAGAATGGTGAGGTGGAAATTAGGAACGGATAAAGAGACATGCATCGATGTCTGCGTGTAAAGGATTTATATCTGTCGAACAATTTAAAAGAAAAGAAAGTGAAATGGTATTGGTCAATTAAGAGGCAAAGGGATAACTTTCTACAGACAATAGAGATGAACTGATGAAGGATCATGAACAGTGATGCAACCATGCACACACACACACAGGCAATAATCCTAAACAAAGTGCAGTTTTGACTGTGACACCAAATACACCCTTACTATACAGAAATACATAGTATATGATTCATGAAACACACATTCCTACAGTTAGCACTTATCCTAAACTTCTACAACATGATAATGGTACAATAAATATTCAAAAAAAAATGGTTACCCATGATTTGTAATGGCCCCATTCGTTCACACAGGATGATCTCCCTGAATCTCGCCAGTTGCAGCCGGAACAGAAGACTGCATTATAAAAGTTGACAACTCTCTCCCATGCTCCATTAAGAAACACACACAAACACAGTCCAAACACCGCGGCCCATAGAGACCGAGCACTGTGTGTGACCATGTGTTTCAGTTTGATTTGTGTATTTATGCTGCTCACAGATGAAGAGCGCAGACAGGGGAGTTGTTTGATTGGAGTGCAGGCATGTTTATACTCTCGCTATCAATAAAACCTATCACTTTGTTCATTATTGATCAATATGTTGGTCACATGTGATATCTGAAGTGGCTTTGAGTGTGTGTGGACCTTATTGGCAGCACAGTTTCATTACACAACGCTATTTCATAAAAGTCAGAACTAGTCCATGATAGTGGCACCAACACTAATAGTTGTTCTTGCTATTATCTTCCATTAAATTTATTATTAATTTCACCTTATGTTTTGTCTTCTTTTCCTTCTTCCATCAGGACCTTCCTGAGGTATGCAAATAATACACTTCAAGTTTCCCCACTTGTCTTGTTATCTCCTTCATTCTTGTCTCTCTAATGGGGTCAGCCACAAGGTCAGATTGCATGGGCCCAACAGGATATTGAGGCAAATTTTCTTTTGATAATTTAGAGGTCAAAAGATAAGATCTGTCCCCTGTGCCAGGAAATATATGAATACAGATTTGATTTTTACAACACAGAGTGCCATAGTTTGCATTTAGCAGAAGTTGTTTGTGTTCAGTAACTAATTTATGATTGATCCCACCTGGTCTCATCAAGGAAAGAATGAGTGGATGAGTATTATTAAAATTACTGATGACATCTTTTAGCTTGTCACAGTCACTATTTAGTACTTAGCAATATAGCATAATCAATGATTATCTTCATGCTCATGACATAAAGCAAAGTAGTTTTCTTCATAAAAAATATTTGCCAAAATGTCTCCTATTCCCATCAGCAGCATTAGCCTTTCAATGAATGCACCAATGCAGTAATATGCTGTATACACATGAAGCCAGGTGTATAACATTATTGGCCTCTTATAAGGAACTCAAAGATTAGTGCAGCTTTAGGGATCTCCTCATTTGAAATCAGATGTTTTATAAGAAATATTTTGATGCTGTGATAATTGTGAACCAGTACAGAGGCATCTGCATTTCCAAAATTAAGGAACAAAAGCAAGAAAAAAAAAATGTTATTTAAAAAAAAAAATAGCATCAAATAAAGGAAAGAAACACATCTTAGAAATGATTGTTAATCCCTGCAGATAACTTTTTTTATTTATTCCATCATGATGCAATACAAGTTGAAAAAAGATGTGGCGCTCTCTTAAGCGCAGCTTAGGAAGAATTCAGTTATAAGAAAGCAGCTTATGTGGCTGCAAAATCGATGATTCTTACTCCGTTTAGCAAAAGTAATGTTGGATGGTCTAAGCGAGAAAACTACAAGCATTCACCTCAGAAATATCAAAACCATTTGAACAATAGAACAATATATTTTGGTCAATTAAATGTACATTTATTGAATTAAATATGTAACCAAATTAATAACTTCATTTAAAGGCCCAGTTTGAGTGGTTTAATTATATTGTGATGCAAAGCCCGCTTCTCATTTAAAGGGAAGAACTAACACATTCTAAATACTGAATATCTGACACGATGGAAAGTGTATCAAAGTACAGCTCCAAGAGTTACCTGTGAAACATGATTGTACTGTGGGGTCACTTCCTCTCCCTGACATCTTCAGCATATGCCTCCAGCCCTGGAGGCTGGATCAGATGTGCAATTGAGGGCACAACAGCTGGTTCCCTCCACCATATACAGCCCGTTATTCCCTTCATTGCCCATTCCCACAAACGCCAAACCCTTCCCCCTACAAATATGACTTATCTCTCTCTCTCTGTCTCTGTATCTCTATCTCTGTGTTAACAGATGTATCTTGTAAGTTTGCTATACTAACACTGATTGAGTATATATGAGAAAAGTAGTTCTGCTGTCATACACGAGTCTTCCAGCCAACCCTTCCCTCAGCTCCTCTCAGATGACCTTACTAACAGGCAAATTCCATTGGTGTGAATTCTGACATTTTAGGGCACGAGTTAATCTTCTGATTCACATGTGTTCCGCTCTCATTGACCTGAATGGCCGAGAACCTACACAGACATGGTGTGTAAAAAAAAAAAAAAGGTTGAAAAATGCACACGACATGTGTGAAACGAGTAAAACAATTTACAGGAAAAAGCGAGTCACATTTAAACCACACAAATAAATATTCACATATGCACACTTGAGTCTACACGCAAACACACACACACAGTGTTTAGCTTGGATCTATCAAGGACACTTATTGTATTTGTTACAGCCATTGATCTTTTCATTTCTAAATGTCAGGTTGAATATCATCATATTTGCTTTGGGTTGTGTGCGGTGCATGTGACCAATGGCCTCGCACGCTTGTGCTTGTATGATGCACATTCTCCCCATGGATTTGGATGCACTCGGATCTTTTCTCAGGTCGATACACTGAAAGGCCAACATCCACACACATACTGACCAAGTCTGTGAACTTCTGCATTCACATGAAAGTAACACACTCACTTTGAGGATGATGGATGTTTGTGTTTTGGCCTTGTTACCCTTTGCCATTGCAACACATGCTATCAAAGACCTTATTGTCCTGGCATTATATTACATGTCAGACAGAAACAGTGGAGACAGTGTCAGTAGTAGTGAGAGAAACATATAGATGCTGAGAAACGTCTGCTGAACAGAAAAAAGGAATGACGACTGTCTGCCCCTTTTTTTTAAATTAGAAAGTGAGTGATTGATCAATAATGCAGATGATGTGTGGTGGGTTGGTGAGCAGGGCAAGACCTTGTCAAGATGAGGTTTGGTGGGTTCTTTATTGCATGTGACAGCTGTCTGTTGGTTTTGATGCAAGCACATGAAAAACGAAGAGAAGACCTTATCAAACAGTGTGAAAAAGACATTCCTCTGGAGCAATCACTGCAAAAACTCTCATGCTGAGAAGAACGGACACAACTTCTCTATCGCTCTGTATCTCACTGCAGCATAAAGGCACTAACAAAATAAGTGTTGCAGATGCAGTGTTTGACCATGACAAATGTTTATTTTATTATTTATAGCGACATTTTCCATTATAAGGTCAAAGCTATCTGAATAGACTACCGCTACCTAGAAAGTCTGTCACGTCTTGATTTTGAATGATTGGTTTGTTTAAACTTAAAAGGACTTTTAAAAAGTGGTGTGCACAGCCCTCGATGGCGTAAAGTAAGAAATAGAACTTAATAAAATATAATAGGCTAGTCTGCCAAGAGGGCAGTTGACAGTCAAAATCACATTAAAAATAAATTGCATAATAACTCGTGCAATGACTGACTTTGAGATTATATGCAGACAAGTTAAAAAGAGAAGAAAAAAAGGGACTCAAAATTAAAGGGACTTAATGATATGATGTGGATATATATATATATATATAAGAAATAAACATACCAGAATGTGACTCTCATGAGTAATATTTTAAATGGTACAATTATACAGCGCATGTAACATAAATACATGTGGGTAATGTATTGGCACCATGCTTGTGATCAAAAATGTTAATCTACCAAGACCTTTGTTAGAACATTTTGCTGTTTTTTAATTGATCAATTAATCATAAGCCATTCAGCTGAAATGCTGAATGAACACTCAAAACAGAATACACTGCAATAAGTGCATCTTTATGTTTGATCAGTTATTTAAAGTTCACTTACCTTAGCATGTTTTTTTTTGTGGATTTCTTGCACCACCTCTGTAATAAAAGACATGTTTGAAAATCATGAATGTAACCTCTAAACAAGATTATTTAGGGTACAGAGACTTTCACAAAGACACTGACATGTGGATCGTGGGAGCCGATATTTGAACCCACTAGACGACAACATGATTCATTTAATTCATCATAATGATGTCCCAGATGTGTAGCTATACATGCATTTTGCCTATGTCTATACCTGACAAGTAAGGATCATCTTTGAGTATCTAGAAAAGCGCTATATAAAATCAATGCATTAGTATTATTAATATCTATAATATATGTGTATGTGTTGCAGTATACACACTTGCACATGTTTTTTTTTTCTTACAGACAACATGGTTGCAGTAAATAACATGAGGCTTGAGATTTGGAAGTCTTAGCAGCTATCGTTCTAACAGACTGGATGTCAACAGAGTGCTGGCTTGGCATGCGTATATTCATATTGGTCTGAATGTATGCCATCAATATGAGGCCAGAGTTCCACTGCCAAGTACGGACGGAAATCCACAGAGAGTTTCTTTATGCGCCGCTGCCTTTCTCTGTTTAACAAGATCCATTTGATTTTTTTTGTACATGCAAGTATGCACACACATATCTGATGAGACAAGCTCACATTCAGAGATGCATAAGGAACTCTGTTGGAGTGACATGAAGCCTCAATAGCAGAACTGACATGCAGCAGTTATGAGAGAGAAATTGTGGCAGTTAGCATCCACCAAATGCTCGATTTACAAACGGCGAGGATGAAAAGGGGAGAGACAGACTGAATTAAACTTGCATGAGAGGGCAAGAGGGTATACTCCCCTCCTTATTTTGTAGAATAGTAGTAAATCTTTTGTTTTGAAACATATTTCCAAGTCAAAGAGGAGAGACTGAGGTGAGAGAAACAGGTTACATTGCTCACTGGTTGATGATGCGTTTAAGTGGGAATGTGTAACACAGTGTGTATTTTGTTGCCAAGAGCCTTGAAATGGGTAGAGAATAAGAGGCAGGCAGAGATTTTTGAATCAGTAAATGGGATTTTCAAAGTTAAAATGTAATATTTTTTACCGATTCCATTCTGGATCCGATCCAGATAAAATTCGGTGGTGAGATAGACCCCCCCCCCCCCCCCCTACATAACTGTGTCAAATTCCTTAAACATCGGTCAATGATCAACCGAGATATTGACCAAAAAATTCTGAACCTCCATTGACTGCAATGTTAACAAACATTTCAAACTGATCCAGGATTGCAACCAAAATCGTTCCTGGTAACATTCCCAACATTTCCTGAAAGTTTCAGCCAGATCCGCCCATAAATATTTGAGTTATCTTGCTAACGGACGGACACCGGCGATTACATTACCTCCTCCTCGCCTCAGCTGTAAGATAATCTTTTAATAATCAATCTCAGACCACATATACTTTATGCATGTTCCATTTCTGTCTATTTGCCCTTCATCTTACGGCATTCAGGTGGAATGCAGGGTTTGAGATGATCACAGTAACTACTCTCCCTCAAATTCTGTACAGATGCAGAAATACTAATTATAGTCTAATTATAGTGGACCAGGTTGGTATTGTTTGAGCATATCAGTGAATACATAACTATATAATACATGTATACATAAAGTAACTTCTAAACCATAAGTTACTGCAATGATCGGAATGTCCTGATTGGTTTTGTGTATTTGTTCTGTGCTTTTACGTACTTTGTGTCTTTGCGTGTGAAGCTTGGATACCAATAGTTTGTAGGCTCTGCTAAAGGCTAGTTGCTTGATTTGATCACAAATAGTGCATGAAATTAAATTACACAATTAATTTTCAATTTGGAGTGCTTTCCTCAATAGTGGCGCCCACTCTCCGACTTGAGGCTTCTCCCACAATGTGCTTAGACGCTATCTTTATTTGCATTAATAGCTCTTACCCTCTCACACACAGAAAAACAAAACCCATATAAGTGGATGTGATGAATTTGTGTTGTCCGATATTCATCTTCATTGTTGATTAAGTCATTGGACAAATCACTACACTATTAGAAAAACAAAAGAATTATATGGCATGGCCCTACATTAAAAGACATCTGAGACTGGGGCAGCCAGTAGTATGATTCTGTGGATCGGTTCTGTCAGTCCACCTGCAGAAATGAGAGCAACTTATCCATATTTGCACTGAGTGACAGGATTTGTCACAGATGGTAGAGCTGATATATTTGTTTGATCTTCTGACTTTAGGAAGTAAGAACTGAGGGATAATGGAGCTCTGGTGAGCTGGTGGCCCGCACCTGCCATGTTAGCAGTTGTCATCAAGTCTGTGTTAGTTCTCTAGCTTGCTTGCCAGTTTGTTTGTGTCAGTGTGCATGTGTGTGAAAGAGAGCGGGAGTATTGAACAGATCCAGGTCCCGAGGAGGGATGTCTACTGTTTGGAGTCTGCCCTTTCACTAATTAGCTTGAAACATCTGTCCAGGCGCCTGGCAGTGATGATATTCACGACCATCACTTACATTCCAGCAAACAACATTTCGAATCATTTCACAGTTTTACACACAGACGTTTGTCTTATCGTGCTCAAACACACAGTTAATCTCATAATGTTATGTGAAGAAGAGTAACAGAGATAAGGATTCTAAGAGAAAATACAAAGACTGTATAAAGGAGTAACTTCTTGACAGACCCCTGTCCTTTCTTCCCTCTGTCCTAGATTTTTGTCTGCATAACGTTCACAATGCATAGATACCAAAAGAGCAAGGACTGACAAACAAACAACCCCCCCACCCCAAAAAACGTTTAAAAACATCCAGTATGACAATAACTCTCGTTGTTTGATTTTCTGTCATGTCTCGTGGTAAAATGAAGTCCAAGATGTGGGGATGAACAGAGTGGCTGACAGAAAAGAAAGATTATGTGTAATAATCTTGTTTTGCATCTCAGTCTGTCATTCCCCTTCCTACCTAACTCTTTGTTTCCTGTAGACAGAGTGTTTTATGTCAGCTGTCTGCATTATAATGATGAAGTTTTACGGAGACTCTGTGGGAGATTAAACCACTATTAGCCACGGTCTGCCAGCCTCTCCAGCTGTTGCGTTTTGTTTATGGCTAAAAAGTGTTTTATGACACATGGTGCCATAGACACCTAGAAAATTATAGCTAATGATATATGAGTGCCACTGTATTTTTATACTAAGAGCAGTGGGGGTGGTGGGGGCTGGTTGAGGGAGGGAGGAGTCTTAGTTGTCATAGTGAAAATTGGGTGATTAAGGGAAAGCAGGGGCGATTGGATGAGAAGTGATGCAGAAGCAAAGATAAGAGAGCAAAATTAAAGGGTCAGGTGGGATTGACAGGGAGAAAGTGGGAGACGAAAGAAGTGAGAGGCAGAAACGAGTGTGTCTGACATGGGAGAATTAAATGCAAAGTAAGAAGGCCAAAGCACAGATCCAGACGTCACTGTCATTTATCATCCTCCTGAAGGCAATCCAAAATGTTCTCTGATTTTCCAATTTCTGTTATCCTTACCTGTGACACGGTAATCATTGCTGCTGATCTCAAAATCCAAATAGATAATCATTCCATGAGTGTCGATTTTATTACCCAACTCGAAATTAAATGACAGAAATGATAGAGAGAAGACGGTGTGTTATAAATGATACAGACAAAAGAAACTTACCGGTAATCACTTCCTAAATATGCGAAGGAGCAACGATATTAAATGTCAATAAATAGCTCAAGAAATGCACGTTCTGATATGGTACTATGTATGTATGTGGATCCATCTTACATGTTATTTATTGAGCTGTGTTTGATATTAATATTGGTTGGTTTCAGTTGACACGTGTAATGTAGATGTGTGTGTGTGGATGCATGCATTCTTGTATGTTTTCCAAATAAAATGTAAATGATACCTTGAGTATCTACGATAAAAACGTAATAAAATGTTCAGGATCCTTGTCCGCATTCAACACCTTTCATACATATAGAATTGGTCTTTATTGTCATTACAAAATGTGCAACAAAATTGCAATCTATACATAATTCAAACTGTATAATGTCCATGCTTCATTTTCTTCAATTACCTCATCTGAACCTCACAATATCTTGAAAGGCAGCAATGGGCTATAATCTCCTTTTTGGAAAGGTGTTCCTGCAGTGCTGTCCTACTTATTGGATGAACCAACGGACCACTTGTCACCCACGTAACGCCTGTTTCTTTTTTTGAGTATTGAAATCTGCTTATTTCTACCAAATTAACATCATCTTCTTTCTCCTTTCCGTCTGTCTTGTTTCTGTTGTAGGTGGTTGAGACAAACCTGGTGGCCTTTGATTGTCACTGGATTCTGATTAATGAGGTGAGTGACATGGAAATGATTTAGAACGTATTTTTAAATGTTTATTATTTTTTATCTCTCTGGATCTTGAGTGTTTGTAGGAGCGATGAGAGAGATGTTTTTAATTCCTTCTGCATATCCCTCTGTTCATCAGATAACACATTAAAATAATTCAGCAAACAAATACTATATAGAGAGAGTATACGTTTTGTTTTTAACCCACTGCTCATATGAGATAAAGGTTTTAAAGAACACAACAACCTTGGAACAATTATGTCAGATACATTTTCTTTGACAGTTTCAAAATTAGTATTACCAGTTAAATGGTGAACAGAAAATCACTGACAATCCAGAAAATCAATCGCCACAATTTTCATACAGATTTTGAATGGAGCTCTGATTTAGTTTTTTAAGTATATTTAACAAAAGACTCAACTACCTTTCTGTGTATGTTTATGTGTCTTGCCAATGAATTACAATGATTCTATCCATCCATCCAAAATTAATGTCTCTTTGTGAATGCAGTGATGAAATAAACTGCATGCATTAATCGACACTCTACATGCGCCACATGTAATTGTCATAGTACAAAGCCAGAAAATACAGTGTATACTGATGCCTTCTAATGCTGTCGTTTCGTTTCATGTGTTCTCTTTCTAGTCATAGCTTAAATGATGCTAAACACTGCTAGACCCAGTAGATGTCTACTTATTTCAAAGGCAGTATTTCTGTTTGAAATAAATGTTTGTGTGCTTTAAATCCATAAATGCTGCAGGGATAGCCAATCATTATTATTCAATGTTCCCTTTCAGAGCGTTTTGTTTTTGCAGTTGAGGTTTGAATTTTCTTATCGTTTTTGATATGGTTGCAAAGCTGCAGCAGCATCGTTTAAAGAAAGCCACTACGTGTTGTTTGTACACATTCTCAATTCTAACACTTTTAGAGAGTGAGGGAAAAGGATTATCCTCGACAGTGCACATTAATGAAGATGGCAGGCTTATCAGTTGTAAAACAATATGGATAAATCTGCTCCGAACAACCACTCCATACGAATTACGGACTTCACAGAACTATGCTGCTAATTGAAATAGATAGTCCACTATAAAATTCATTTCATAATGTCATACTAGAGATTTTATCACTTAATTAAACAAATTAAATATTCCTGTGTGTCTGTATTTGTGCACGTTGTATGACAGATGGCTATGTCAAGATCAATCATGCGTTGTTGCCTGTCAGAGTTTCCAAACTTTGAGCAGCAAGTCAAGAACTCTCCTGTGGTTGGAATTTGTAGGGGTTGGGCATTGCAATAAATCAAATTGCAAAGTCTTATGATTATTCCAATGTATTTTTGTTCTTTTTGTTGCACAAAAATGCATCAAATTCTGCTGTAAAATATTATGAATTGCTGCCTTTTTACATATTTAAATTATATATATAGTTTAAATAAACACTCGGCAAAGTGTGAGCCGCGCTAAAAAACAGTTTCCTCAGATAAAAACACATTTAAGAGCAGGAAGAAGACCAAGGAGCAAATTGTAGCTGCCACTCTTGTTGAACACGTGACAAAGTAAATACACACAATAATTGTGTTAAAATATGAAGCAACTGTCTAGTCGAGTGTCAGCAATGATTTTGTTTTGGCCTCCTGTGAAGTCATTTCAATTTTCTCTGTTGCAAGAAAGCAACATAAAACTCCTCCATTTCATCTGCCATCATGTACAGTCAGGCTACTTCTTGTGGTTGAGTCATTGCAAGCAGAAGGTTCCTGGGAGCCGATGCCTCCAGGTTAATTAGTCAAATTAATTTGAGCGGGCTGACAACTCGTGTTTTTGGCATGATGCTCTCAGAGTTTGGCTCGCTGCTTCTCATGAGAATGTCACACCACAGAATAACATTTAAAATACAAAGAGATTCAGTCAAGCAGAGTGAGAATGATGGGAGCAGAATCGAAAAGGAAAGTCTTTTATCTCTCTTCTCATGCTGTCTATACACATTCTTAACACTTTTTGAGAAGTGTTCAGATACAACATTCACAGTTTGTTACCCACCATAGACCCTCCCTCACATGATATTTACATTGATAAGCAAAGACACTGACTGTATGAATGATAGCTGCATGAGCAACACCGCTAATTTAGAGATTGTCTTACAATGTTCCCATGAAGACGATTCCATTCTGGGCTACATGAAGTCCCCTGGCTGAAGGTTTAAAATGGATCAACAGCTACAATATTTTGTCCCGTAATGTCTTGCTGGTTCTTTGGTGAATGAATATTGCTATGTGTGAAAGTACTCGCCCTCCCTGTGGTTTATTATGGATGAAGGGGCACTGTATGGTTGTCATAATTCTGCTTTATCTACAGCCAGCAGTCAGACACAGTTCATAATTGATCATCCTTCCTTTTCCCCATCTCCTTCGTTCTGCTCAGGATGAGAGGATGATGAGAAATAATATGTAACACTCGTGGACTTTCTTTCTCTTTATATTTTTCTTAAGTTAGGGTACCACTGCTTTAAGTCTCTGCTCCTTGTGAATCTCGTGCCCACCCATGTCAATCATGGCATTTCCTTTTCTGCAGTGCTATTCTTGATCTTTGCTGTTCATACATTATTATTCATTCATTGTTCTTTTTCTGACTATTTATTCCTGCCTCCACTTTTTTTGCGGTAGATAGGTTTACCATATTATTATGCGGTACCCTATTATTAGATATTGGAAAAAGGTTGAAGGTGTAACGTGGCAGTCAGAAACATGAGGCTTCAATCGAGGCAAAGTGTCAGAAGAATCCTTACTTACTCTGAGGTGCCTGCAGAGGGTAAGCTCATTAACAGGCGCGTGCACTCTGAGCACAGCTGGAATTTGTTCAGTCAGACTGCAACCGTCTCAGAATACTGCTGCTGTGAAGCATCTCTAATGGAGTTGTTGGCTTTTTTTCCTGATTCAACACTTGTGTTGCTTCTATTGTCTCCCAGAAAAATTATTGAGTCTGAATTAGAAATGTCTTAATTGAAATATATCAGGTTTTTACTAAAGAGTGGACAAGAACAGAGTTTAGATTTTTTTTATACACTGGAAAGGAGAATGAAGAGAAGGACAGGGAATGAGATGCATGAGATTTGGTTGGATGTGATTCAGTGCAGTGGTTTTCGTATTGATTGTTCAGCTGGGGCCACACACATTATTGCTATGCCTACATATGACACCTGGAAGACAATAAATTATCCAAAGCTGTTAATATCAGCAGCAATAACTTATTTCATACTTTATTTGTAATGTTTTCATTGGAGAATCACATAAAAAAATGATCAGAGGGTTTAGATAGCACAAAATGTTAATTGTACAGCAGTAGACTCTATCGCAGGACCACTCATCTGCTTTGTCATCATTTCAGTATATATATATAATTTAAAAAGGCTAACAACACTCCACTGCTGAAATCCATCCTCTGTGAAGTTTGCTTAGTTCGTCCCCAGAGAGACAAAGGATGATGCACAAATACCTTATGAAATGAAAAAACTTCCAATTATAGTTTCCGTTTATCTTGAGGTGTGTTTCTGTGTGTGTGTCTGTGTAATGGTGTATATATATTAGTTGAACCTCTGAAAGGGCTTTTTCCTTGTATGCCCTTGACTTTCCATTCTGAATCTTAATTCTCTTTTGGCCCACACCTCTGCCTTTTTAGCAATTTTAAGCATTTACTCTGTTTTGCTTGGCTTTGTAATTCAGTTCCCTTCAGGGTTATTACATGGCTATTTGAAAACCGTGTCATGCCTTACCTCCAGAAGTAAATATATGGCTTTCTTGTTGATTTTTTAGAGGACAGGGCATTCATAGAAATGTATCTAATTAAAACTATTTCAGTTCCTCATTGAGACATGCCAATGTATTTACATGCACACACACACATATATATATGTATAACATATTTTATTTCTTTTTTATTATTATGGACCCACAAGTTTGAAGTTTGCAGACCATGTAAAAATAAAGCTTTTATAATACTACACATAATCACCATTGATCACATCCCATGAGAAATCAAAGGGCGTAATGAACCTTAATTACGCTCAAGCAGAATCTATTGAGATTAGCTAATGAAACCGGCACTACCTATATTATTATTTCTCACCAACACAGTGTGTGTGACGGCTTGTTTTGTGTGTGTGCGGTCTTCCATCCATCATCATGCACACATTTACACGTAAATCGGCAAATGCATGGAAGACAGTGGAAACGCACACACAGAGCGAGGCAATCACTGCACATTAATACAAAGAAAGCAACGGCTGAGCCGGTTGGGGGCAATGTTACCTCCACCAGGGACGATAAAAGTCAGTTCTCATCTCGTCACCACATGACCCTGTGCACTTACAGGGGATGGGTGGAGATCCATTGGATGGAGGGAGGGAGGGGGTGGAGTCCTAGGGCTAAAATTGGCTATGATTCCTCCCCAAGGTTTTGCAAGGACATGCAGAGAATGTGCAAACACGCATGTATGCACACAACACACACACATACTTTTTATTCCTCTGTCTCTCTCCCAGCAACTGCTGACATGTACCTTTTATATCAAAACTCTTTTCTGTTGACGTCGACAATGGTCTTTCCCAGAACGGTATAATGATAATCGGAAAGTGGAGCATATCAAAAAAGGCCTTTGAGTCTGAATTAATTCCTTCCTTTTTTATAGGGCCTTTATGAAGTGATATCCAATCAGTTTTTTTTCATGCTCACTGTTCTCTGTAATTTGTGGTCAAAAATGTTGGCTGTTTGCAATAATAAATGACAAAATGGAGTAACAGATCTTTCTTTTCGCTCTGACTCTCTCCTCACTGTCTCTTTTTCTGAACCCTGATAATTCTTCCATCTATCCCTGCTCCTACCACCACAATCCTTCTTTTCTTCTCACCTTCTCAGGAGATCACAGATTACGATTTGCAGGAATTGGTTATGAAGTCCATTGGTCGGCTGACAGTGGTACGCCAGACGTTTCCCATGCCTCGGAATACAACTCAGCGCTGTGTCAAACACAACCACAGGATCAACACTTCCCTCTGTGACCCTAAAAACCCCAAGGCCCAGCAGCTAGAGGTGAGTCAGTGCAGCGATTCATCTGTGAAAGAGTTGAGCATTTTCAACAGCACACAGTGAAAGTAATTGTTCCTGTGACTGACAGTCGAAAACAGTAGCTTTGTTGCTGTCTTTCTCGTGCCTAACAAAACAGCGGTGTGACATTTGAAGTCACTTTTGTGACCTTAAAATAGGTTACTGAAAGAAATATGGTTGCAGCTCAGCTTGCCTTTGTGGTTAACAGGATTTGCATTTACAGTGAAACCTTGGTTCATGTATTACACTCTAGTCAAACACCAGCATCAGGACGAGCCAAATTGCTAATTGTTTGACCATTTAAATCAGCTTGAGGGAGTAGCAGAAAAAATAAATAAACTCAAAATCAAGACCCAAGACTAATTACATTCAGTCACTTATTTTACTTGATGTGGGGAGGACTGTCTATAGAGAAAGTCAAAGTGATGATGTGTATCACAGGGCAGCTTGGGCCACAATAAGACAACAAAATAAACAACAAACAATGAAAAAAAAACTGCTCACTAATTCCTGTCCCCTACAGTCTTCTAGTTCTATTAACTTCCTACATTTAGATGCATTCATGTCTTATTCACACAATGTACATGCACACCTTCTAAAATTAAATTAACATTTTAAATAATTATTTCCAAAATATTGTGCATTTAAAAGATGCTCGGTGCTCCATTTCTGTCTGTTGCAAATTCCTCTCATTGTTATAGTTTGACATTTCATGGGCGCTAATGCAAAAGCTTCTCATTACTCAGGCTTGTGTGATTTGGAACTGTCACAATTTTTCTTTGATGTTTTGTACCTGTGCATTAAGTTTCCCTTTCTGCATTTTTACAGCAGCCCAGAAAAGACGGACCAATGCTGGGCTTTTGTCTTTAGGCTGTAATCTGCCTCCTTCCACAGAGCTGCCATTAAATCCTATCTTGAAACTTAAAACCTGCATTTTTTTTCGTGTACACATTCACATTGCAAGGCTTATCTAGTCTGTCGCAGGCTGCGTTATGACCTTTTTGTCGTGGCTCAAAAGCTGAGGATAAGCTTGTCCTCATCTTGAATGGGAGTATCTGTAGATTAATACCAAAGTCAATGTGGTATGATCCATTAAAGTTTGCCAAAACACTCAATGAATAAATCCCGTGATTTGAGATTTTCACTACCTTCCTGGCTGCAAGCCTGGAGGAGATCTGCACTCTACTTGGAGCACTCTTCTATTTAACTCCTTTTTCCAAGCACACTGTCTTATATCATTAAGTATAAGTTTCCTTTTAATCACTGGAGGTAAATGAATAAATCTGTTTAATTCTTTGCCCTAAATTTGAATGAGATGCATATAAATATTTGTTTTTTTTGTGTCAAAGGTGTAAAATAACCTTAAACGGCTTGTCAGTTGTAATGCTTGGCTTATGATTTATGTACTAAGTGCACTTTCTTCTGTGTGTTTGTCAAAAAAAGGAATGAGCAACTACTTCTTTTTGATTCATGAATTGTTCCAGAGTTAATGAGTTTTGCTCCTGTGAAATTAATGCTTTTTTATTGTTAATGTCTGGGTGCATGTGCCACGTGTGTCTGTGTACGTAGGGTGTGTGTGTGGGGGGGGGGGGGGGGGGGGCATTAAATCATTATGTAGGCAATCTATTTATTATGTTCTCATTAGCATGGAGACGAGACTCTCTAAATCATGCAATGACCGATCACAGACTGAATTTCACCCTATCCTTATCTACCCCCTCTCAGTTTATACTGTGGCACAAAGATCAATGCATTTCTTCAATTTAAAAAAAATGTTATTTTTCTGTTTCTGATTCTGCGTCTGAAGTGCAAATATGACAAGAGAGGTGTGATTGTTTTGAAATTACTCATGCAATACACTAAAGCGGCAGAAAATGAATATCTCTTCATTTCAATTAAAATGCTGTTTGTTTTAATTTGTTGTCTCAGTTTCTTTCTTTACCTTTTGTCTTCTCTCTCTGCAGATCACCAATCGCTACATTTATGATAGTGTGTTGCTGCTCGCCAATACCTTCCACAGAAAGCTGGAGGACAGGAAGTGGCACAGCATGGCCAGTTTGAGCTGCATCAGGAAAAACTCCAAACCTTGGCAGGGAGGCAAGAGCATGCTGGATACTGTAAAAAAGGTACAACAATGCAGAAGAAAACACACATGAACATGCAGTGTTACAAAACAGTATACATCTCTACAAGATTCAATGATCCACGATGGTGCTGATATCTGAACGCACATACAGATGCCTGTATAGACGAAAGCTAGAGCCTGCATGAACGTTATATCAAAGAAATATGCGAGATATGCTTTTAGACTATGTCATGCTAATTACTGATTACTGAAGTTGAGTTACAGTTCACATCATGTCTAGTTTGTTTATTATAAAATAATTCCCAATGTCAGTGTCTTTCACTGGATGATTATTGTCGACAGGTAAATGGAGCTTGTGTTATCACTGAACAGAACTTAATGGGCATGGATTCAAAAAACGCATGAATATTTTGCTTCATATACAGCAGAAAATATTTCTATGAATCCTGCATACAGCACCTTTAAATCAGCATATACCCATTCTCTAACGTGACCACAATGTGCAAGCTGCATATTATGTTCCTTTTTATTTATAGATATTTCTCAGCCAGTGGTGGGTGCTTGTACTTCATCCAGAAAGTGCAAATGTGAATTCAATTCATACATTCAGCTCATGAAATTGTGGAGGCAGGCACTCCTTGTTCTTAAGATGAGGCGCGCTAGTTGAAAGAGCAACATGCAATTACTGATAATGCCATTAATGCAATACATTCACCTGGTATGAATGAAGCTATTCGTTTTGTGAAGTTCTTATAAGATAGAATTTGGGCTTCTCTTTATACTTTTCTTCAAAGGTTTTCCAGGTTCCTGCTTGAGCTCAGGAAACTTCATGATCTAAGTGTTTATGAATTCAAAGGATTGCAAATACGGATAAATAAATAATCCCAATGCGTCGAGTAAATAAAAACCAGCCTCTGACCACTTGACATCGAGAGACGGGGGATTTTAACCTGCAGCTGTGATTTTATGAATCATTACATTTCAAATTGAGTTTAGCTGGAGTTCACTTTCATCACTGTTAAATCCACTTGGATCAGTGCCTTCTGTTTTGATATTAATAAAAACATAACTGTTCCACGGATGGCAGTTTGACTAGATGATGAAGCCAAGTTAAAATGCTCATTCAGGATTAGTGTCAGAAAATAATAAATGTGGTGCAATAGCTTTCATATGCATCTCTGCAGTTCACCTTGAGATCAGGCTGTGGTTTGGCAACACGTTCGTCAAGCAGCCACAGTTGTTAAACCGACCCTGACGTCTGTCTCAGCAGCAGTTCGCTAAGGAGCCCTGAGCATTAATAGAGTTGAGTTCAACAGCTTGGCATCGGTTCCATTTTGCAGCGGATCAGCAGTGTGCTTCACTGGTCGTGTGAACCTGTGTGTTCATTGAGCTTTTGGTATATGTGGGATCATTATGCTGATGGTAAATACTGATTTCTGTTGAAGAGGAGCTCTACTGGTGTTGTTCTTTGCTATTCATTGAAAATGGAGTTGAGGATAATGTGCAGCTGTTTCACTGATCCCCAAAGCCTGTGGTGTGTGTGTGTGTGTGATTTGTTTGTCTACGTGTCATTAGCTGCTGTACACCTTTGAGTTGCTATTAAATGTAACCTTAATGTTGCCTTATTCAACACGACTCATCATGTATTCACAAATAGGTGATTATAAATTACAGTTTGGCTGTTCTATGCAAGTGTGGATTTGTGTAACAAAGTGAGAGTTGGATCAGATGAATTGCACAATCCATGTTTGGCACACGCAGGTGCAAATTCATGCACAAAGGGCATGAGTCATCTTTAGGTGTATAACACCTCTCCGTCCCTGAAGCAGGCAGTGCCGCTTTCACGGACAGGTCACACTGCCAGGAGGCAGGGCAACGGGGATGAACAGCCTGTCTGATCGGTGCGTTCTTGTGCATCTCGCCCTCTGTAATGGAGGGTGAATTCCCTTGAGCAAAAAGAAAAAAAAAGGAAGACAATTTCAGTATTAAATTCCAAAATTAATTCATCATTCATATAATACTGAAATTTCCTTTCAGTTTGGAGTGAGTGGCCTCACCAGCTTCCTGGAGTTCACCGACAACGGCACCAACCCCAACATCTTCTTTGAAATCCTGGGAACAAATTACGGCGAGGACAGAGGACGAGGAGTCGGCAGGGTGAGTTTTAAATGGAACCCCTGTGAGGGAGGTGTGAACCATTTCTGTTCACCCTGGATTTACCAGGAAATGTATTCACTATTTGTGTACCTTGTGGCTATTACCTCCTTGTAGTTGCATAAAAAGCTTTCTGTATTTAATTAAGATTCTATCTGAAATTATTTTTCGGCATCTATATACATTGAAAATCACATACAAATTTAGATTTTATATTCTAAACTTCATAATCCTCGGTTTGGTTTTCCTGTGCACCTGGAGGGCAGAGCATCAACCCAATAGACCTGCATGCTTTAAATGGCATGAATTAGAAGCTCATTTAAGTAGCATAAGCAATGATACATGTTATCCTAAAATTCTAGTCTTCTCAAACAATGCACACACATATCAAGTTTGTTGATTGCAAAGTGCATCTTGTCTTATTTTTAATAGGACATATTTAGGGATTGAATCATCTTTGGGACTTTGCTGATATCAGACCAGGCCCTGGACGCATTAGTGGGCAAGCATGTCATGTCTTGAGATTGTGACGAATGCTGTGTGTGTTTGATGAAAGACAGTATCCACGTCATCGGCTGCTCAGTTCACATTACTTATTGCTTAAAATACACGACCCAGACGTGTAATGTATAATCCATCACAAACTGTGATATCGTCTCGGAGAGGCATTGACACACACAGAGAGAGAGAGAGAGGGAGAGAGCGACTGAGACACTGTCTTTCCTCCATACCAAAGGGATCTCTGTATGAATGCAGTTGAGATGGTGAGCTGTGATTATGGATAATGTGGTGAGACACCAACATAACGCAGCACAGACAAAACTAATCTTTAAAGCACGGCATAATTATACTTGGGCACAATTCCCTAATCAGTGCGCATAATTACTTGTGAGGGAAATAAATTACTTGTTGTACTTTATTCCAGCCAAAGTATCCCTCAACACTTGGAACATTGGTTGGTGTGTCGTTGAGTTTCAATTAAAATCAGACATGAAACCAAATGGCTGAATAGATGATAATGTCCCTCTCTGACCACAGGCACGTCAGCTGTCTCTGGGATTTCAATCAAGCCTGTGAAGCCTTGTATACATGGATGTCATAAATTGCATCTAACACATATATGTATGTCAGACCTGGAAGAAAAGGTTAGGAAAATAACATTAAAAAAAATATCACCCTGAACCAGCATGTAGAAAGTCGAGCTACAAGGACATTTGAGCCTCAGGGTGTTTAGCAGGAACTGATCTCGCACTCTTCAAGCATTGAATTACCTGCACTCACCTATGTAAATTCTCAGATGCTAAAATGTTGGCGTTGTAGAATCACTGTGATGCAATCAAGAACATCATATATTTGCAATCTTTCAACATGATGGAAAAAAAGTGGCTCAAGTCGCGTGTTGTCAGCCTCCCCCATAAATATAATAAAGTTGATTATTTCGGAAAATAGTTTTTGACCTCTGCATTGCCGCTCTGTGCAGTGAAGGCTTCCGTCTCAATCAGACAGGACATAAAAAGCTAAATAGGACCCGTAATAAACCGAGCCAACACCTAAATCTCATTCGCTGTTGTTTGTGCCCATTTTGGCAGCATACAAACTAGATTTTCAAGTAATTGCTAAACCCTGGGCTATGACAGAAATACTAATATAATAAAATAATACTTCATGAACCAGCTTGCTACCACAAGCTTGCTACCACAATTTTCACCACCAAGCAATCAGCACCTGCAATACATCTGATTAAATAACACGATTGCAGTAATTTACTTAATTTGTCGTGCAGCGTGTTTTTTCAATAGTTGTCTTCAGAAGCATTTCTAAAAGTATATCTTTAGTGGCTGTAAGAAAAGCCTTTAGATTTTTTAAACAGTTGTATTTCAATAACACAGACATGTGGTAATCCCTTAAGCAGCCACCGTAATAAATATTTTATATATTTATTAGTAGAAACTCCCTCTGAATCATCCCCTAGTATAAATGTGATGTTCAGTGTTAAAACATTTTAACATCAACGTGCTTTAACGTTCCCCGTGGTTCACATGACAGAAGGCTCAGATGCTGAATGTTTCATCCTCACAATCTGGGAACCTTCCTTTGAGCAACCTTTTTTCTATTATTTAGGCTTCTACTCCATGAACTATGTGGCTTGTCTCAGCTGTGGCTCAGTCACAATCGCTTTCACTTGAAGCACTCTTGAACTGGAGTAAATCAACCTTTTTGAATGAAATATACAGTCTTCCTCTCTCTGTTCAACACACATCGACACCCTTTGCAATCAATTTCGGGCCATATGGAGTCAAATGTGGTTGTCTTGTACACTACATCGCATGTGTAATTATGAACAATGGGTGCAAGCCCATGTTTTATATATTGAGAGGAAGCATTCAGAAAGTATCCTGCATTATTGATAACAGCCCTCAAAGACCTTGCTGGATTTTTGATATATAAAGCACGTCTGCTTTGTTACCCCATTAACAGTATATGCACACTCACCTAATTATGGTATTATCTCTGTATTATGCTAAGGATACCACTTAACCTGAGCTTTCTTTCCAATCCTTCCTCCCTGACTCCGCTTATGGGCTTCTTTCTGATCCCTGCTGAGCGTCTCACGGATGAAAAGAATACAGGCCAACTTCGTTTTTGTTTCACCATGTTACATTAATTATGTTCTTCTTCTTCTGAAGACCTCTCTCTTTCTCCTCAACTCCTTTTTCTTTTCACCCCACCCCTACTCTGTCCTGCCAGCTATTTCCACCTTCTGCAACCCTCAATCCCTCATTATGACTCTTATCCTGATCATTCTTCGTGCATATGCATAAAGTTGTCTGGTAATAATGATAATAGCGCACACCTGCGATTGTCATAATTAGAACTGCTATACACTAGTGTAATTGGCTTTCTGCACCATTACCTTCAGTGGAAATACAAGGAGCCTATATCTTTCTAACTATACATCTACAGGCATGCTCTACCTCACTATATAGCAGCGACAAGTCTGCCATGTGTAATTGCTTCGTTAACTATCCGCATTATCTTGAATGACTTTAGAGAGGGAATTTATACTTTGGAACCAGCACAATAATAAAAATGCACAGCCCATTTTTATTGTGGTGGCAATAGTAAGGTGAAAAAAGGATGATGGAGATGAGGATTGAAGAAGGAAGACTGATACATTGCTAGGTTAAGGAAAGGGTTAGACGTGAATTGAATAAATCAGGCAAAGGAGGCACCCAGAAAGGAGATGGATGACCTAATCCTTATAGCCTGGGCAAAAGGTCGAAACGCAACATGGGCGGTGATAGAGTTGCAATGGTTACGCTCTTACTCTCACACACATTCTCTTTTCCCTCTCGCATCAGCACCTACTCTCCGTCTTTTGAGGAAGAGGGACAGAAATATTCTACCTCTTACAAACCAATAGCCTTGCAAACTGCAGTGCTCTTAAATTGAGGTCACCTTCAATTACCATATTCAGTCTCAACTGACATGTGTGCTAAATTACACTCAGTGATTTCTGAGATTCACAATCCCGTCATTGTGCATTTTGTCCATTACATGTTTTGAATGACTGAAAGACATTTTGTAACGTGAAGGCTTAATGTGCCCACCAACACAAATACAAATAATGGCTGCACTTCAACACAGAAAAAGACAAATGGCCATGCATGCACGCTTTAAAATGCATTTATTTAATGTAATATTTGAAAATGCAAAACTAACTCTTTTGACTTTGCATGACAACTAATGTCATCCTTAATGACTGTCAACACATAAGGCATGTTTCAAAAGAGGATTTGCAATCAAACATCATCCATTTAATCTGGAACCTAAACATGATTAATTATTTTTTGTGGCATTTCTTTCATAAGGTGAAGCCACAGTGACACAAAAATACATTCTATTCCTTTTCCTCTTCCGACTTTAGGATTAACCTACAGATTGAGAACACATCTGTGCATTTTTGTGAGAGCCTGTCTGAGAACAAGGAGATAAATCTTTCATTTATATGTTCCGGCTCCACTGAATTTACAGTACACAGGTGCCTTTGTAATGATTTTTCTTTCTTTGGTTGGTTAGCATCAGAGAATGATAAGAGATTGTTTTTTAAAATATATTTTTCTTCATGGTCAATCTGTTTGCCAATATGCTTGATCACATAAAGAAAATGATGATAAAGGAATAATGAAATGCCTCTACATGTTGCTTTGTTATTTGGCCTTATTACAGAGAATGCTAGGTCTTCCCCAGGCACAACACAGACTAGTGAATATTATTAACTTCCTGTTGTTGTTCCATCATCTTTTTAGCTTGTAGAATAATATCCTGTTGCTGGTCTCTATTCAGATGTTGCTTCATCTCACAGTGCAGAAATACATCAGACTCATCCAGATCAGCTGTTGAAATGAAACGTGAAATGTGTGCTTTGACGATTATGAAGGCGAACATCCCTAGCAAACAGCAACTGTTTTAAGAACTTAGAATGCCCATGAAATGTATATTATGCTATAAAATATTGTCAAGTCAATTTTGAAATGTTAAATTACTATGAATAAGCGATTATTTTGACATGTTTGAGCATTAATAGTGAAAACTTTAGGGACTAGTCCGTGAATTTGACGAGACTAGACTAGCAGGATTTGTCTCTAAAGATTTTCTTTCTTTGTTTTTAAACTACAATTGCATTTCAGAAGCTTGAAAGCCACATCAAAATGCTTATTAATATGGAATGGCCACAGTGGCTAAGAAGGAAACTGATTGTTTGCTCTGATTACAGAACAAAGTAATGAGAATGCAGCATGGCAGAAATAGTTAGAATGTGGTATTTTAGAGAAGTTAACGAGAGCCATCCTCACGACAACTGATTATTGCAGTTATGTTGAAATATACTGCAGGGTGAGATGGAGTGGGTGCTAAGAAAATAGTGGCATTAGAAAGGACACGCGCGAATGAGTCACGGAAAAGAGGCTGAGAGAAAAATCGGCAGGAAGTGAGTCACAACAGAAACACAAACAGTTAAGTTAGAGGAAGTCACAGTGAAATATCTCAATCAGATGGACAGAGACCGCAAAATGAGTGAAAAGATAATGACAG
The DNA here is from genome assembly GCF_040956055.1 of Brachionichthys hirsutus. Classification (NCBI taxonomy): domain Eukaryota; kingdom Metazoa; phylum Chordata; class Actinopteri; order Lophiiformes; family Brachionichthyidae; genus Brachionichthys; species Brachionichthys hirsutus. The sequence goes on along the minus strand of NC_090900.1, from coordinate 6,033,247 downwards.
AAAAATATCTGCAAGGGGATAGAGCCCCATTTTCTTCCAATTTTTCATCCTATTAGGTAGGTTTATATGTATCTTCATTCAGTGCCCCCACCACCACCACCGCCAAACACCACCTCCAGGGAAGGTAGAAAATAGTGGAAAGAATGGCGCAATGGAAGAAAGTAAGATGCAGGATAAGGTGCAGCTGTGAAAAAAATTTGAGAAGAGGGAAAAGAAAATGGTGTGAAGAAGTGAGGAGTGGACAAAGACAGTGGGGGAATTGTGTTCCTTCACATTTTCTTTCCATTCTACTTTTCTTTCCTCCAACATTTGCTTCGGACAGCAGCGCTTTGCAGAGAAAAGCATGGCAAAATTGCACCTTGTCGTACTTCATGACTGATCTCTTCTTCTATGTTGCATATTAGAAGCATTGAATTAATTTTCTTTCGGCTAACTGCGACTTGCTGGATTACAAGTCTTATCTATTGGGCTGCACTCATTGTACGCCATCACATGGTCACATCCCTGTGCTGCTTTTCCATCTCACATCTATACAGATGCGCAAGTTGGCAGCGTTGCTCCTTTCTACTGCTGCCACAAACGTGGCACAAAACAGATCACCATTCCACCTTTTATTCTTTACAGTTCTTATGCACATATATGTTAAGTACTTCTTGAGAAGTACTTAAAGGAACAACTTCACACATGCTTTCTTTGGCCCCTCAACAATTACACCTGCCATGATATAGTTACAACATCTAGCAATGCAAGACTCTGCATGTAATGTAATAATCAGTTGTATCAGTTACCTTCTTTACTGACATAGTAAAGAAGGTAAACAGACCAAGAAGATGAGAAACACGGAATCAGTAAGGGAGGATTGCGAACAAGTGGGAGGAGAAGATATTCAGTGACAGGTGGGAATGATCAGACTATCACTGGAGAAAGGGAAAACTCAAAGGGGATTACATGAGGAGAATAGAATTAAAAAACAAAACTCCCATCAGAGGGACAGTGATTCAGTTCAAACATTTTACAAGTTATTTTAGTTCAATTTCATATGGAAAGAATGTCGCCTGTGCTGTTTAGATTTGATTATTATATATTTTATGTGAGGGATACTTCAATGTTCTATCCACAGCTCCTCATAAACTGCAGAACAGAATGCACTGAAAAGAGTGACCCTAAAGGTATTTATCTCAGAACTGGTTTCTTCCATTGGCTTATTTTTACATTTTTGGCCATATTTGAATTTCAGGAAATTTTCATCAATCTGAGTTCTCTTGAAGGAAATTACTTTCTGTCGTTCACAATGCGCTTTTTAGAATCTACCCTGCAGAGGAGTCAGCCACATTCTGCTTAACGGCAACACATATTCACATGCTTATGGGACTGTCTTTTACCTGATCTGTCTGTGTAACACAGGCAGCAGTGCTAAATCGACGTTCTTCCAACCATGCGACAACAGCTTCTCCTGCCGTGAACTCATGAACGGTTGAGTATTCTCAGGCACTGTGGCTTCATTGATCTAAACGATTTGTTTTAGCTGGAAGGTCATTGTCAGACTTGAGTGAGCACGCATGCACTGACCAGCACGTTGTATTCTGGGTAAACACAGTGGATGCCGGACACGAATAGAAGCTGACAAACTGCCTCTGGTGTCTGTGGATCGGCTTCGCATGTGAGTCTTTATATGTGTGCGAGAAATATCAAAAGCATTGAGGCTGCGAGGAGGAGGTGAATTAGAGAACAATAAGGGAAACAGACAAATATAAAAGCAGCACTGTTAACTCATTATGTACTGTAACCTAAAAAATGAGCCCAAGCAGGGTTTTTTTTTTTACTTTGGAACTGTATAGGCAAATATAAACTAAATTGCTACTGTATATTATCTTATAAAAAATCCAAGAGTATTTGTTTTCAACTCTGTTCATGCAGACAAAGGAATCAGCAATGAAAGAAAAGAGTACTGGTGCTGTGTACAAAAATCTTCCTTCTGCTCCCTACCTTTGTTTGGGTGGCTGTCTGTGTTAACCCCATGCATGGAATACACGCACAAAAAAAAAAGAATGCTGAGTCATCATTATAAATCTCTGGTGCCAACCACCGTCCCCAACCTCTACTCTGATGATTTAATCTACCACTGTGCTACAGCAGAGAATGAGATGCCCTTACCTGCATTATAACAAGAACAGTCCCCCTTCCTAACCACAAAGTGCGTTTCTTGTAGACAGAAAACAGCCAGACGTCTCCAATTCTGTTTGTATGCTAATAGCATTTTCCATGACTGTGCAGGAAAAACTCAACAACTCACACAGATGAACCTTAGGCAGGGAGAAGGAATCTGCAAAGGTCTCTTTGATGTTATGTTATTAATGCATTGGTTTTTAGGTGATGGTAGAGAGAAAGGTACGGCAGGCATGTTGGGGTGCCTGCACCACTAAAGGATCAGAGAGATGTAAAACAAATCACATAGCTGGAGGTGATGGCCTGCGCTGTGTGAAACGGTAGGAGGACAGGAGGAGGAGCAGCCATTCTTCAGATCCACGTTATTTATGTTTTTAAGTCAAAGCCAAGAGATGGATTGATGGATGGAAATGTAAGGGGCAAAGTCAAAAATTGGGAAATGAAGCATGTGTCAGTCCTTGGGTTAATCTTTGCCAAGAAGTGGAGAGATGGATTTATGGGTCAATGAATGGATTGACAGGATGACAGTGGTGTGAGGGAGAGATTGGTGCGGGGGGGCTTAATTGTATGTGACCTTGTTATAAATGTAGTCCTACAAAGGTGGTGGAAGAAAATGAGGAAGGGATCGGGAGTAAGACCCTGCTGGTATCTGACACTGAGGTTGTGTCCTCGTGTCAAATATACCACGACCTTCTGAAAAGGAGCAAACAAGCAGCTTGCAGAGAGAAGAGGGGGGTCAAGGATTACAGAAAAATCTAAATAGTTAGTGCAGAGTTTGAGTAACATTGGTAACACACAAGCAAGTATAATCTGTTTATGTTAATGGTAATGCTCTATGAAAATAAGGAGTAAAAGATGTGAATAAGAGTGTTTTCAAGTTCAGCCTGATGTTGGTGGCAGTAGCAAATGCTCATTTTGACATCCAGTTGACCATAAAATAGGAAGGAGATGGAAAAACAGACAACCAGGAATAGATGAATGTGTTCAGAAGAATAACAAGTATAGAGAATATGGGTGACTATGGGAGATTTAAAAAAAACTGAGGGCAATTAAAGTGAATGTTTTAGATTAATAACCTTTGTCCTACCTGGCACACCCACCTCAAAATGGAGAAACTGGAACAATTAATCAAATCAAGCAGAGGACCTGCAAAGATCAACTAAAGCAATAGTAATAAAAGATTTGTATGCTACGGTAGGTGCAGATAAGATCAAAAATAAGGTAGTCAAATGTGACAAATTGCAGCCTTATGGTCTTAAATATCTCCCGCCAGGACTTTGGCAAATTTCCTATTTTTGCTTTCCTAACTTTCTGCTAAATCTCTACTGGCTTTTTGGCCCATTTCACCCCCCCATGACAGAGCTGATACAGGAACTGAAAGTGATGGTCTCAATAACACGGTCTCACTTTCAACAGCCTGTCCTTAACGCTGTTATATTGCTTGAAACATAATCCTACTGTCAAAATTGGGTACCCCTGTGATGACAGTGGTTTTAGTCAACAAGTCATTACATAAAAACACTTGCACTCTCATCCTCCAAAAGGCACTCAGCCACAAAAACTAGCGTCTCTATCTGTATGAACAGTCTTGCCTTGATGTTCAGACACAAGAAAATGCCAGGTTTCACAGTATTTCTGTTTTAGGAACCGTATACATTCATGTGCAATTTCCAGAGCAGAAACGTTCCCCAGACTTCGATGGTTTGGACATGTCCAGAGGAGAGACGGGGACTATATTGATAGAAGGATGCTGAGGATGGAACTGCCAGGGAACAGGGCTAGAGGTCGACCCAGGAGAAGATACATGGACGTAGTGAGGGAGGACATGAGAGTGGCTGGTGTTGGGGAGGATGATGCAAAGGACAGGGTGAAGTGGAGAAGGTTGATTTGCTGTCCACAAAGGACTAACCGAAAGTACAGTAGTACCCCTAAATCAGTAATTCATTTGTGTGAATTAGAGCCCAGAACCTTCGTGTTGTGAGGTAACAGTGATTTCACTAAGTCAATGTACCATCATAGATTATTTCATGACATTAATGTTTGGTATGCAGTCCCCTGAGAAACTATAGGAAAGGTGCGAGTGTATGTATGTGTAAATCTGGGCATGAGAAAATGATACCATGGGTAGCTAATTACAAAATGAATACATCACCTATTTTCCTTTCCTTCTATCTTGTGTCAGCCCTCCCTCATTTGTTTCTTTTAATTTCCTCTTTCCTGTCTGCTCTTTCTCTCTCTTTCTCTCTCTCTCTGGTTTTGTATTCCATGACTTTGCGTTGTGCCTTTTAGGACCAAAAAAATCTGTGTTGTTTTAAAGGTGCGACTGTCTATGCTGCACCTATGATCGGTCTGTCTGCATCTCAAGTCACCTCATGAGTGGGCGCTCTTAAAAGCTACCGAGCACATGAAAAGCACATGAATAAGCGCCATACTACATCAACTGTTATAGGTCCCACCTTGGAGATAATGAGTTGGTCCCATTGAACACTCTTTTGCACTTAATTTCTTTTTTAATTCTAATAGATAAAAAAAAAACACTCTTAAAAGCTAAAAAGTTTCATTTTGAAACTAAAAAGCCAAAAGGATCATGCCTCAGACCAAAAATGTTCTGCAGCCCAGGCGTTCATGTTTGCTGCTGTGTGTGTGTGTGTGTGTGCATTGTGGTAATGTTGCGATTGCACCCGAATGCCTCCCTATACTAGCTTTTCAACTCAGATGATTACTGTTGACTGTACTGAGTTTGTGTTTGTCTGTTGTCGCTGTTTGAACACCGCCTGTCAGATATACAATCTGAAAGTAGCTTCACTTAAGTCATGAAGCGCTATCTCGATGCAATTACTCCAAGGACGGTTCACAGAATGCACCTTATATCACCTTACACCAATATCATAATGAACACAGCTCAACAAAATCGCTATCTTGAAAGAAATAGCTCCTTCTTTTGTGACTAGCTCACAGTTATATTGATATGAAAGGCTCATGCTGAAGGAAATGATCGAACAAGCCTGTCAGAACTCAAATAGTGTTTTTATTGTATTTTATTTCTGGAGAGATTTTCTACAATTAAAAAAATGATAGGTGTGAAAGTACACCAGTAATTGTGGCTTTAATGAAGTAATGTTAAGAAACTTAACTTAATGCTGCTCCCAACCTTTTTTTCTGCAATCACTCATTTTGTATGTTAACACAGATTCTTCGGCAACACTTTAACAAATTGTGTTACTATTTGTGAGAATTGATCAAATAATTTTTCCAGATGGCAAACGTGCAGAAAGAAACCATGTTCCATTATCATACATCTTCCTCCCTTCTCAAACTGATCATGTTGCATAAAACACCCTTCCTTTCTTTATTCAGACTTCCCTCTCTCTCCAGGTTGGTAATCAGTACCCTTATTTTACTGTATGTCCGTCTCTCCCACAGATTATCTGTCTTTTCTTCTCTGTAATGTCTCTTCTCCTTTCTCTTTCTTACGCTCTCCCTCTTTTCCCCTCTGCCAGCTAGGCCTGCAGGCTTTCAGCAGCATTACAGCGTGTAAACCTCGGATTACAGCAGCCAGGGTCTTCTTTGCGCTGCATGCTTCTGCGGATCACAAATTCACAAGTGTGTGAATACACAGACACCCACACGGCACTTGTGTATACATATTCAAGATATGTGCATAGCAACACACACATGTGGACTTTACAGATAAAAAAAAAACTCATACAGAGTACACAAAGGTGTGGATACACATTAAACCAACACACAGGCTTCCTTTGCATAAATACCTTCATTGTTTCACTCCATCTGAAGTTCGTTACTCCCTCTTCGTTTGTGGCTTCCATTACTCACCAGAGGATCTTTCCTCATTGCTTCTGCTATCTTCTGCTATTTCTGTGCTAATTGCAAAGGGTAAAGCATACTTGTAATGCTCTACACTAATGACAAATTCGGATGCAGATGGAAACCTCTGTATGTCTTTTACCTTTAGTTGTAGATGTAAGGGGTACATTTCTAGAGTGCATTAGCCCCAGGAATTGGGGCTAATGCATTGAACATTGCCATACCGGTATTTGTTGTGGAGATTCTTGTGACTTGACTGCCTCACTGTGGTTGCATTAATGTCAGACTTAATGTCAGAGATAGATGGATATAAGTATTACAGGTAGCACATCTGTGCATCTCCTATAGGGTTTCTTTGCGTATCAAAACTAAACCCCGTCTCCTAGAAATCGAGTTGAAGGTTTGTAATTAATGCATCTGCTGAGTTGCAAAATACGCAATATGAAGCATTTCCAAACACTGTCCAACAAAGTATGTAACACCATCCAGACATCCCAACCACCTCCACGCCACATCGCTGCCATCATAAATTACAGAGGCATTTGATTCTTTAGAAAATATTTCAGATTAACATAATCCATGCACAATTTACATCTTTCAATATATTTGCACAAAACAAATGTATCGTGGATACAAGCAGCTAAAATGAGCTTCCTGCACCCGGTGCTGGGCTCTCCCTTAGGGATAGCTTGAGGAACTCAGTAATTTGGGAGAAGCTGCTCGGTATAGCTGAGCTGTTTGGGCACTTGGGTAGAATCCCCCCCGGATGGAGGTATTCCAGACGTATCCCACTGGGACTGGAGATTGGGTAGACCCATGATGTGCTGAAGGGATTGTATCTCTTGGCTTGCTTGGGAATGCCTTGTTGTTCCTCCAGAGGTTCTGGAGGAGATGGCTGGGGAGAGGGACAAATGGGCTTCTCTGCCGAGACTGCTGACCCCGGACCTGGATAAGAGAAACAAAATTAATCAATCAAATTTATAGAGTGTCAATTGGAATTCTAGAGCACTAGAGCACAAGATTTCTCAACCTTCAGTCCTCTGATACAGAGGCATAGTAGATATACAGCCAGGTGTGATGTGCATTCAGACTTTGAAAATGACTACCTTTATGTGGTCAAATAAATGGTAAATAGTCAAGCGATTCATGCTACCGACACAAAAAAAATAAGAAGAGATGAACTAAAGCGGCGTATGTTATTTCTGCCTTGATTGAAACTTGTATAATTTAAAAAGCTTTTTTGATCTGATCTTTTTCTGATCTCAATCACTGATAATATTTAGTCATTATGAGACTTTTTGGGGGCTCTCTCGTAATATTGAAAAGACACTTTGTTTGCCAGGGTTCTGAAAAGGTAGATCCATCCTTCGATACAAAAAATATTTCAACAGTAATTATGTCAAAGTTGCATTATGATGGACAATGTTAGGAGATGGCTTTAACCTAGTGTTTCAACCCAGTGCCCACTGCAGTGGAAATTACTATTGCATCTCTCTCTTCATACATCTCTATTCATTGATGTCTCTAGTACTCTCTACTACAACATCCTAATCTGTGTTTCCTGTTTCACACATCGCCTTGTCCTGCTCTTCAAAAGCACACACTCCTGCAGACTGAGGATGTCAGTGTTTATCCCTATATAGGCACACTGCACGACGCTCAGCTGTCAGCCAGAGTCCTCAGTGTTTTCCCAACTGAGTTATGCGTTGTGACTGAGCGACCAGTTATCTTTAATGATTAGGTGGTTTAGCACATTGAATGAAGTGGCTGGCTGTCAGATTGACTGAGACACTGGTGAACTTTCTGAATGCAGTTGTCATTGTGTAGATTGAGTATTGGTGTAATTCCAGTATCTTATCTTACTTCAGCAAGTATCTTACTACAGCAAGACTTTATGATTCAACAGGGAAAGCAATTGATAAATATATATTTAGGGTAGTGAATATTGCAAGAATTTGAGATTACATGCAAAAATAAATCCACTTCAGTTGGAAGATTTAAAGAGGAGTACTGTGTTTATCTTTGAGGGCTATCATGCACTTTGTAAATAGCAGATTAAATCAAATATTACAGGGATTATCAATAAGGTGTTGAACGGCATCTTGAATTCAGAAAGCCAACCATGTCATTTGATGATGTAAGTGTTCTCTCCCCATTGTTTGTTGTGCTATGGAGAGATTTGTCATATTTAATATTCCATACGCTCTTCTGACTATGCATACGAGCAATTTTTATGCCTCGGTAGAAGAAACCACTTTAAGAAAACGGTTGGAGAAGAATTTCCACATCTTCCTAGACTATACTTCCTGGACTGTGTCTAATATCAAAGAATGTACTTACAGACTGCTTATGCCAGTGAAAAACTGCAACCACAGTAAAGGTTTTGGGGGGGGGGGGTTATTAATTCTCCCTGCTGTGGTGTGCTTTTTGAAGTAGCTTTCCCCATATACAATCAATTGGTTTAGCAGTAATAGAGTAATAGATAAAGATAGAAGACATTAACACAGTAGCCAGACTGGTGCAGCACATATGAAACAGAAATCCTTCTACCAGAAGGATTGTCAGGGGGCTTTATGTAGAACCTGCAAAATAGGCTTTGTGAGGATTATGACTATTTCTCTAAGACATTGGTTCACAAAGTTTAAATGCTGATCCAGGTAGATGCTTTTAATTCTCTTGGCGATTTTGTATAAATCACCTGCGGCAGGCTAAATTAAAGCCTGACCCTATTACTGAATTAGTTGTTTCTTGGTCAAATTCCACTCACATTAATTTGAGTGAAATTAAATATTTTGTTTACAAAACTAAAAATATTGCTGGAAATCTTTCTGATGGTTTAATGCCACAGTTGTTAGGGTAACCGTATCCTGCATATGTGCCTTCATAAATTCTAACAGCTGTGTGTGTGTGTGCATGCAATTCTGCTAAATAGATACACCGATGACGGATGCAGTTAAATATCAGCAGCTGTAGATATATACTCAGTCTGCAGTAAGGTAGCAGTTCATTGAGTATCTACAATAGTGAGTGAGACCTAAATACTTAGGAAGAGCTGAATGTCTACCTCTCTTCATTCATTCCAAACACTGCACAAAGACACAGGTGTGTAGAAATGATGAAGAGGAGAAGAGGGGGAAGTTGTAGAAAGTCAAAAAGCTAAGCAAACAAATAAAGTTTAGCAATCTTTCCTTCAGAGGTCACACTCCCAACTGGATCCTCAACTTTCCATCAGTCTTCCATCAGTGTACCCGGAGGCACTCTGTGCTGTCTGACCCCCCCTTTCCTATGGGGAGGCTGAGTGAAGTGACAGAGAACATCTTTTTTATATATTATCTTAGCCACCTCTAAGTCTCAATGTGTCTGTTTTTTCTTGCCCTGTCTTTTTCTCTCAAGATAAACCAGGTAAACGCCGATGATGTGTCGTTGGTGCCCACGGAATTCTTTAAATAGCTTGCTTTTACACAAACTAACATGTTATCATGTGCTGAAAATACATCAAACACAGAGGTTAATTGATTTGAAGGGGGGGGGGGGCACGGGAATGGCGAATGGCACTGTTCCAATGAATCACTCAGACAAAAAATGTAAGAAACAATAATGGTGTTGATTTATTTAAAACTTTTAATTATGTCAAAAAGTTTTAATGATATTTAACACCCCAAAACACCATCAAACCCCAAACCCACACACACACACACACATTTCCTGACAATTCCAGCAATGAAACTGTTTGTAGCTCATCTGGGAAATCAGAACAGTGTTCGTTTGTTTTACTATTGTGATGATTAGACTGTAAAAACTGTGCGTGTGCGTGTGCACGCGTACATGTGTGTTTGTTGATATATGCTCCAGCCTTTCCTGTTATTCAGATTTTTTTTTCTCCTTATTATTTTTCACCAGCTTTTACTTCCCTCTTATGCTCACCAGTGATATGCAGAAGGTAAATACCAACTAGCTATTAAAAGAAGAATCCATATCAAAAGGATAAACTGATTTACACCCATTTGTTCCCTCCTTTCCTCATTCAAAGGGTTGAAATTTGTTGGAATCTCATCATACTGTTTATATTTTTCCAATACGGGTTTTGTGAGCTGCCTAAATTGCATAAGAAAAACACCAGTTAGCCAGAATAAAAAGAGCTTATTAATTTAATTAAGGTTTTATATTATAATGTGTTAATTTAATGTCCATATTTTCTGAAGCACTTTGAAAACTTCAGCTCAAGCTTTTGACAGTTGTGAAGTAAATAAAAGAACGTTTTCTTAATATACACTGAAAAAAATCTAATAATCACTTCAGGCTTATCCAATCGGAACTGAATAAAATGAACACCCTTCTAAAAGAGCAACGTTTCATTCTTTATTCTGTTTGAGGGTGGCTCTTCCAAAAGGCAGTTAAACGATTGAATGACACGGTACCAAAAGTGATTTTCTGCAGGCAAAAGCTGACGAGAATCCCAAAGCTACAGACAAATTACAGCATCACTTGTGTGCACTCGGCTGGAAACATGCAGTGCGCCCTCTGCATGCACAGGGGCCACCCTTGTGAAATGAGCAGTGATTGAAAATATCATTGAGTCATTTTTGATTTGTTAATCTAGGAATTCCAGAGTCTTGATCAAGCATTCAATCCTAAAACAAAGTTGTCTACAGACTCAAGCAGCTCTTTGGATTTTTAAGATTGCAATATTTGCTTCCCTGTGTAGAGAAATGAGGACTGCTCTAAAAAACAAACAAACCAAAGTTGCTCTTTCTAATGGATCATGTTTTCATTTACATTATTAGATTGCTCATAACACATCAATATTTATTTTGCTGCTGCAATAGTTTTATTGAGATTCACTTCAAGCAAGAAAGCACATTCCCACAATTCGGTGCCTTTTCAGCATTGTGAATTTCTTTTTTAAAAAATTTAACTTTGCACGAATCTTTCATATCGTCTGAAGGAGGGTTTCTTAAACTACCATAAAATTAAATTTGTCGAGCTCAGTATATTGAATTCTAATAATTTTCACCAAAATCTTGGCATGCAACATGGTCCAAATGCCCACCCTGTTATGGGACATTTTCACCTTTAAGTGGTCTGAATGCACAGACATTGTACTTGACAACCGGCGGCACAGAGCATTAATATGTATACAGCCTTGATTGCTTGCTGCAACAAGCTGTCGCTTCTCTGTGAGAAGATGGGGAAGGAGAGGGGACAGAGAAGAGACACAGAAGGGGAAACGGAGAACGGATTTGTGGGCCAAGAAGAATTGCGAGAGAGAAGGAAAGACAGAGATGGGAGATGGCAGAAGCAGAAGGATTGGTGTGCAAGCTGTTTGGGGACCGTGCTTACTCATCAGCAGGGGGGGACAGGGGGTTGGGAGGGACACCAGAGGAGAGAGTGGGAGACAGAAGTATTTAAACTGCTCAGCAGCTTGTCTGTGCCTGCAGTGCATGGCTACTGCTACTGTATCTTCACTGCAACAGCAGACATAAGACTGTTAGACAGAGCTGGCAGCAGGAGTGTTTCAGAGTGACGGAGGCTGGAAGCAACACACCAGAGTTTGGCAGATGAAACAAGGTTAGCACAGAGAAAACAGACAAAGTCGGACTGCATTTTTCCAGCTGTTGCTTGAGACTAAGTAAGGAGATAAGAGAAGTCTGTACAAACAATTCAATATTACACTACCGGTACTTTAGAAAGCCCCAAATCACATCTATCGCTCCACTGGTGCATGGCGCTCATGATGGTGGGTGAGGGGCATTGCTGTGGGTATGCCAGCAATAGCCTGCGTCCAGTTTCATGCAGAGATGCTTTTTTGTTTGCCAGCAGTAGTTTCAGGCAGGTTTTTTTTGTCATTTATTCATACTTTATTTTCAGATTGTTTTAATTCTTACTACTTTTTGTGCATATTGATTTTGTCACTGCTGTATGCAACCTTCTAAATGTCACTGCGATCATTGTGAGTCATGCTTACAACAATGGGACCGAAGGCCACAGTTTGCTGCACTGTAGTGTTGATGTTTTTACCACGGGGGGGGTTGCAAAAACCCTTTAAAATAGTCTCCTGAGATTGCGAGATGCCATTTTGGGTTGAGGACACCCTGCCTACTGTCGAGTTCATGTACTGGATGAATTTTTATTGTTCGTTTAAGTGCGTGTGTTGGGTGGGTGTATGATTTCTGTAGAGTGGAATGGTTTATTGGAAGAGTAGATGGCTCTGTGGGCTCCCATAGAGCACCGGTCGATGGTCCAATTACTTTAAATGTGTGTGGTTACACACCTGTTGAGGCACCAAAGGTCTCTCTGTGTGTTACTCTATATGTACAGTATGTTAGGTTATCCTGACAACAGGGCACAAGGGAACGTGATGGGACTGTCCTTTTTTGGTGCAATAGGAATGTCAGTTGTCTGCCTCTTCAACATGTGCTGAAGTAAAAGTGTGTGTGTGTGTGTGTGTGTGCGCGCGTGTGTGTTTGTGTGTGCGCCTCTTTAAGACAAAGTTGTTGCATAGAAAATAACACTAAGCTGAGAGTTGTACAAAAACAATGCAAAAGAATGCACGTCATGTCAAAACTGAACAGAAGAACTGAAGGGAGAAGAAAATAGCACCAACTGAATAGGAAGAGCAAAGTGGGGGATGCTAATGGTACTTTTTGTAGCATGAGTCCACATGGCAATAGTCAGCACAGTCACACACACACACACACACACACACACGCACACATTTATTTCATACTGTCAGGAGGAAATGAGCGCTTATCTGGAGCTGTGGAGATAAGCAGAGGCAGTGGGCCACTTTGTTAGCCAGGCAACCATTTTAGCTCCAGATTAACATGTGCACACCCACACACACAGGGACATAAGGGAACCTTCCCTCTCTCCTCGTATATGAAATGTAAAAATAAATTTAAAGTGTGAATATTTACACACGATAATGTAGCCTCATACAATTTTGTAGCAATATTGCATTTTTTTCATTCCTATTATATTCCCATCTTTTATTCATCGTCCTTATCCAATGACATTTGCAAGCTTGTCTGTGAAATGGAGCTATGTTAGACAAGCATTTTATTTTAAATTAAAGCGTATATAGCTTTGATTAACATATAGCACTGAATCATGTATATTATTGACGTTATAATGAACAGAACAATGACAAATAACTGGTTAAGTGAAGCAAACATCCAAAATAAATATTCAGTAAAAAAATTACAAAAGCAAGAGTAGCCAAAGGATTTAATGTCAATTGTTGGAAATATGGCCACAAGCTCTAAACTGTAGGATAGGTTGTCACCACTGTTCTCTGTGTCAAAATAAAATGTGCTTCCTCTTGAGGAACCGGAGATCAGCAGCACTCACCCATGTAACCAATAAGAATAAACTATATGTAAATGTGCAATATTTGGCAGGGTGGTGAGTGCATCTTCCCCCCACTGTACTGTCAAGCACATCGATGGTACCCAGAGCTTTGCTGCTTGCTAAAGCCACCACATACACATAGGGATGAAGATGCAATTTAAGTTAGCTAGTTAGGTTCAGGCTTAAATGATTGCCACAGGCAGTGCTCAAAGTTAGATTGATCAATGGACTCCGAGTGACATCTAAAAGTAAAGCAAAAAAGTACTCAAAGTTGGCGGAACAGAGACTCAGGCCTGCGTATATGGGCATCTTTCCAAAATGTCATAATGGGGGATATCACAATCCTCGGAAAGCCTGCACTGCTTGGCATGTCAGGGATTACTGGCAGCTACCATCCGCGCTGAGTCTGTACCATGCATGTGCCAGAAATCAGTCCATTTAGGGCCTAAGAGAGAATAAAAGCAGGGACATGTTTACAGAAGGCACTGAAGCTGCTGATGGCCCAAGGCATCAGGTCTTGGTTGACTCCCTGGAAGCAGAAAGATCCACATTTCTGTCTGAAAGTGACAATTTATCACTGCCAACACCACCAGAGGTATCCTCTCACCGCTTCTGGACAGGTACCCCCCACCACCTAATTCACTTGCCCAGGAACCTTTACTGGTTTAGGGAGGAGGCTTCTTCTGTATGCCTGTGTCCCTTTTGCTCTCTGTCTGTCCATCATCTGTAATCCTTTATCTTGTGCTGGGTCATGGGAGGCTGGAGCCTATCCCAGCTGATGCTGACTGAGAGGCGGGACCCTGCTGGGCAAGTCACCGGTTCATTGCAGGGCTAACTCATAGACAGACAAAGTCCCCACAGAAAGATACTACTTAATTCATCATACCATATCATATAATCATATACCATTAGAAATGAATGGCTAATCTTTAGTGACAGAGTAAAATTGCATGTGCCTATAGCACATTATGTCTGTTTGTTTAGTGTGTCCTTGAATGAGTGATGCTGCATGCATTTGCTATAGACGTGCAACCGCAGGCAGCCTGTATGACTGATAGCGTACGTGATCATTGAAATGCTCAGCTGATTAATGGGCTTCTCTCCAACATATTGACTTACGCTTATACAGCGGGGAAATACAGCTTAAACTACCATCATTACAGGCCATTGTACAAACCTTTCTCAACTAAAATAGATGTTTTCTTATTCACCAAATTAGTAGAGCAAAGTATTTTTATTTTTTTAAATAGAAACTGCTGTTTTATGAATGCAGTCCAGAGAAATCAACATTAAGTGTCTAGCTCGAGGCTAAAATGACTGCAGAAGGCAATGAGATTCATGTCCTACCGAGGCAGTGCAGAAAACATAAATGAACCAAAATAACACAGTTTGGGTTTTGTGACTTTGTCACCAACTGTAAATCTTACAGTTCATTCACACTGCTGCGCAACAGAGTTAAATATCTCAGTAATAAATGTATTACTTGTTGAATATTTGACTATTTGTTACTTTTTCATAAAAGCTTTGGCAAAAAGAAAACACACATTCAAAAGCTGAGGCCAAGATTTGGAGAAGTAAGCAAAATATGTGCTGAAGAAGCCAATCGGGGAACAAACACTGCACTTTGAGTTTGCATGTTCTCGGATGTTATCAGGCAAGTCATGGATCTGCTGACGCGTAAGACCTCCAGTGAACGCCGGGCACACCCTGAATAAGTTGCCAGTTTATCGCAAGGCCACATTGAAAGACTAATAGCCATTCATACCTACGGTGGATTTAGAGTGACCAATTCACCTATGTGGCATGTTGTTGGTGGTGGGAGGAAGCCGGAGAATCCGGAGTGAACCCATGTAGACACGAGAAGAACACTCTGCACAGGAAGGACCAAGGTGGAATTGAATGGAGGACATAAATGTTGTGAGGCAACCACGCTACCCACTGCGCCCACCGTGCTACCCCTTTGAGGCAGGACATTACATTCAGTTATTACGAAGAAGCCATCATAGTCTAGATGTGTTGTGAATGAAAGAATAAATGCAAATTCAACAGTTACTTCAGCATTAATCCACATTTCTCTTCCTTTCTGGTCTGTTTTCTGTTTTCTTTTAAGGACAAATTATGCCTTAGAATTTCAAGTGCATCACAGTATGAGGTTGTTTGTCTTTCAAGCAGCTAAATGTACTTATTTTTGTCCCACGCTAGTCTGATCTTTCAAGCTGAAAATAACGTTTTATTTAAAGCAGAGGGAAGCACAAAGATGAATAAATGCGTTTAGGGACTAAAATAATATGATCTGGGGGCAAAAAGACCAGACATTTATGATGCAGTTCAACTATTTATGGATCTGACCCATACAGAGCATTAAATGGCTAGCTATGGTTTACAGTTATGAGGTTAATGTAATTTCACACTTCAGCTGTGTGTCGTCTCTTTCGTTCACTGACTTTTATAACAAGAGAGTGAGTGTCAAATAAGAATGTTTTTGTGTATTACAGCAAGGCTTTTTTATGCATGTATTTTCTTTACGGCTCTGTAAATTCATCGTCATGTCCACATTATTTGCAAACCTGACTGTCTTGTGTGTCTGTGTGTGTGTACAGCTGGCGACATGGGATCCGGTCCACGGTTTAAATGGCACGCTGACAGACAGGAAATTGGAAAACAATATGAGAGGTGTGGTGCTGCGGGTCGTCACTGTTCTGGTGAGTATAGCTGCTGGTTGATTGGTTTGCTGTTATTTTCCTGTGGTTTTCAGTGTGACATAGACAAACAACACCTGTGTTCACCCACTGCAATCAAAGAGGGACTTTTTCAATGCTTTACTTTTGTCTCATTTCCTGTATATCATTTTAACTGTTCATACAGACTTGTAGGCAGAGACAGATAATGATGATGGTAGAGACATTATGAGACAAAAGAAAGAAATGAGATGTAACAAAGTGAGTGTAGTGATGGGCATTTTATTAGCTTTTGTTTTGGCATTTGAGAGCCAGATGATGTAGACGTTGGAGACTTGATGTTGGCGAGACTCCGGTTTTGTCTGTCTTGCATGGAGCTTTGATTTGAGTGTATCCCAGGAGTGCTTTAAAGATTCAATGCTGTAAATTCTTCATATCCCACCTTTGAAGTGAGAAGCAGAAAGGAAAAAGATAATGCTGGAAATCTTTCACACTATCCCCTTTTTCTTTCTTCATACTTTTTTCCCATCTTTGATTTTTTTTATCATCTTTAAAGCAAGTGAGCAAATGGATTTCATTTTTGATCACCGCCCTTTCCTCCACCATCAGTCTATCAATACTACCTTGCGTGTGATGCATTTACACATTTCCGATCTGATGTCTGTTCTTCTTTCTAGCATTCTTGTTTTCTGCTTCTGGTAGTGACCGATGCCTCATGAGGACTTGTAGAAATTTTTTTTTATGAAATGTCGAGGTTTGATGTACTCTTTTCTTTTTAGGTGAGATTGTGTTGAACAGCACATCCTTATTGTGTGTGTGTGTGTGTGTGTGTGCATGGTATGAAGGCTCTGAAGGGACCTTTTGAACAGATTGTTGTGTGCTGCCGTGGGCTGTTTTTACTCTGTATAACTGCTTTGTGTCTGTATGGTGCAAAGATCTCTCTCTGTCTCTCTGTCTCTCTCACATACACTTGTTAGCTTTGGCCCGCCAGTCTGTCGAATAGCTATCAATTATATGAATGGTGGGGGCATCGTACCTCTGTTATGACCAATAACTTTTAAGCGATTCTATTGATTATCTGGGACTGTATTGATTATTGAATCAATGTTACCGCGAAATGGTTACACTATCTGTAAGTGTTTATGTCTATCTACAGAATTCAGTAATGTAACAATTGTGGTCACAAAGTGTGATGCTACTTTTGCGACTAAGACATTTAATTTAAATCCTCTGAATTGTTGCATTAAAATAAATTGTTCAAGACAGTAACATGATATTTTATAAAGTTCAAAGACTGAATGCACAAAATCAGATGACCTGTCAATTCTGATCCACTGACTTACATATGTGTACTGTTAAGTTTGATTCATGTCTACTCCTACGTTTTCAATCTTTGCAACACATTTCTTGATGTAGCACCGTTTCTCTGGGCCTGCTCCACATATATGGTTATTTAGCTGTGAATACAGCTGCTGAAGCCAAACAAAGACAAATATGTCCCCTCTTAACCTGAATTTGCATTTTTGGAGATAATAAAAGTGCCCAGACATTATACT
The DNA here is from genome assembly GCF_040956055.1 of Brachionichthys hirsutus. Classification (NCBI taxonomy): domain Eukaryota; kingdom Metazoa; phylum Chordata; class Actinopteri; order Lophiiformes; family Brachionichthyidae; genus Brachionichthys; species Brachionichthys hirsutus. The sequence continues at coordinate 6,015,672 of NC_090900.1, read as the reverse complement.
TAAATGGCCTAAACGTTGCTTCCCGGAAGCAATCAACTTCACAACAGGAACCACAAATGTAATTACAGACTAATCTGTATAACAATTGAATGGTATTCCAGTGACCAATAGAAACTGAGGAGATGCCACTTAATTTCAGTGTTGAAAGTAACAAAACATGGAGATATGCAAGACTTGTGACATCGCAGGGTGTGGTCTCAGACTTGATCTATAAATCTCAGGGATGTCCTGAAAGTGCTGACTTTACCCGCAGTACTGTTCCGGCAGATGAAAATGTTGGACATGTTCGTCTGTTGGAAGAAGAATGAAGAGTAAATTTGCATACATCATAAATCAAGTTCAAGAATTAGCTTGTGACTCCAAATCCGCACAGCTTCTGTTATTTTCCGACACATCGTCGTCCATCTTTATTAAACACACTGGGTGAAAATGGATTTCTATAACAGTATGAGATCAAATCTTCTGCAGAGACCCGCAGAGCTTTTCAGAATACGTTCCACAGACAAGACCACAGAGTTGTTTGAAAATGCTCGTTGCTACAAATCACCACATGACATTAATTTCCAGCATTCCCTCAGAGGACTCTTCAAATGTCATTACCAAGGCTTTGTGGAGAAATTGCAGTTCCTTGTCCCAATAATGTCTCCAAAAAACACCCGAGCAGCACTGGAGACCACATGTGGCACTTTTAGTCAAGAGGGCACGAGGGATGGAACATGTTGGGAATTATTTATCATAGAAGCAAAGAAAGGAGAAGCCAGGGTGAGATGCTTTTTGCATTAGAAATACAAAGATAAAAGGTAAGCATTACCGGGCATACAGATTTGTAACATAATCCCTTGAGAGGATGAGTAATGTTCTGGGATTGATGCATGGCTGTATGGATTGATGAGGAAAGATTCTCTAGACATATGTTTTGGGAAAGACAGAGCTGTCTGGAATGATGCCAAATGGTGTGCATCGCAGCTGGCAGCGGGAAAGGAAGACTACGAATAAATAAAATTCAGAGAAAGGAGTCAGATCGGTATCACAAAGCCACATACTGCATCTCACAAGGTAGTTCTCACTACAGGATTTTAGTCTGAAACACATTAACTGAGTATCGATTGAGCCTGGCAGCTAAAAACCAGACAACCCACCTTGCTGTGACACAATTTCAGAAACATGACTGCCTCCAAAAACAAAGTCGAGAAATTAACAACTCCTGAATCCGGATTTTATAGATTAATGAATGATTAATGAGTGTAATGACTTAAAATTCATTAAAAAAAATTATTTGGCTGGTTCGTCCCTCAGATTTCTAATAACATTTCCAGGCAGTCAAAGAATGAAAGACCAGTAAGCATTTCAGAAATGGATGTGTTGAAATAAACAGGTCTCGGGATGGTTCATGCTGATGTCAATCAAAATAAAGGCGAGAGAACTGTCGAGCATTTGTGAATCGTATGTATTCTGATTCTGATCTGCATCTAACAACCTGCACCCTCTCTAGAGAACAGTCATGTAGGCCAAAACCGTGGGATGGCTTTGAGATAACAGAGATTTAAGATAATTTTATATGGTTTGCCTATTGCATCTAGCAAACATGATTTCAATCACTCCCAGCTCTTCATATACACACACCTACACAGTAGTTATTAGCATAGCATAGCATAGTAGAGTATTAAGTATTCATGGGTTTTATGGGACATCACACAGTGTTTGCGGCGCCATCTTGTGGACCAAGTTTTAAGATGCCATCTGTTTAATGTGCCATGAGATGCAACAACTAAGTCTGAAAAACAGGATTGACCTTTTGTAATTTATAATTAGCGATGTAATAGATGGAATGAGCATTCACCTAATGTGTATTTGTAAGTATTAAGCCATTGGTGAATTGTCGACTATGATATTGTTCCCTAGTAAAACAGTTTCAGCCACGTTTCCTTTTCTTCACCATGGATGGGCTTGTTCATTAAGGTATTCACAGAGGGAAGCAGTCAGTGATAGTTGAGTAGTACTTTCAGTTTGGATGTGTGTTCATGGGCGTTTCTGGCATGATTGATGGATACTTGTCGTGAGACTTGGCATGCTTGTCCACTCACTGCCTAATGGCTTATTGAACAGTAGATACTAAGGATTAGCAACTGGCAAACTAATGCGTAGCATAGCCTGTGAGTGTGTATGTGTCAGTGTGTGTGCCTACTGTGCAGCCAAGTATCTAGTCAATAATGCACAGGCTCTCATAAATCTTAAAGCCTAAAACATTTCACTCATCAATAGAGTATTAAAGAAGAGAGAACAAAGGGTGAGAGGCAGAAATAGAAGGGAGGAAAAGACCAGAGCTAAAGCATCAAGTCCTTGATGAAACACTCCGATCCCAATAAACACAAACAAAGTAAACATCCAGCTTATTGCAGTGTATGTTAAAAAAAAAGCTTGTGTCTCCATGTGTTGAGTTCTCTTCATTCCCTAAAATGTCAGCATTACTCGATGTCATTTAACCCCAAGAGTCAGCTGCCCTTTAGATGCCTTCCTGATATTGATCATCACAGGGCTTTGTCGTCCCAACTGCATTTCAAAATGAACGGGGAAAAAAACACATTTACTGAATTGCCTGGTGCCACTATTGATTTCCAACATTTTAATTCACTTTAAAATGTTAAATAGGTTATGTTTTAAATACATTATGAAATAGGGTTCTCTTTGTGAAAAAGAAGAAGCTGAATAGGAAATTGTAGGAATTAGTAGGATGCAAAACATGATTGAGGAGCCCTTCTATGTTTCTATTCGGGTTGGAATCCTAAATGACAGTCAAAATGAAAACGAACTACTGATTTATGTTAGAATACACATATGCAAATATGAAGTATATTTTGTCATATTATCTGTCAAGAACTTTTGTCAGCATTTGGGTTAGCTTCATGTAAAATGTAGAACCAGTATTATTTCATTTTTTTCTACAGTATAATGTATGTATATAACAGCTTAAGTAAATGGTGAGTTTTGGACACTCAAGCTACTGGAGAACAAATATCCATGTTATCACTGTTATATTCTTCCAGGGAATGAAAATATCTTTGCGCGCCACCAGAGAGGAGGACATGATATGCATGTCATCCACAGGGATGAGATTTCACTCTGGCTGTGACATTTCACATATCGTAAGGGTTACAAATCCCATTTTCATCCAAGCCCACAAGATGCTAATGTGTCCTGAGAGTTGGGGGTGGTAAGGTAATGTTCAAAAGTAGCAAAAAACTGTGTGACATTTTAAGAGATGAACAACACTGCGAGCCAGCATAAAAGCCAGCAGTCCTTAACACATAAAATACTTTGATTGTGACTGTATGTCGAACAGAGGCTCTCACAGACGGACTGCCAATGTGTGGTGTGAGTGTCTTTGGTGGTATAATGGCCACGTGAGTAATTGGATGATTTAATTCTTGAATGACTGGTTGCATTGATCGGCTCCTTGACTGACGCACCCATTGATCTTTGCCTTCCAGGAGGAGCCATTCGTAATGGTGTCAGAGAACGTACTGGGAAAACCAAAGAAATACCAGGGCTATTCCATCGACGTCCTGGATGCTCTGTCCAACTACCTGGGCTTTAAGTATGAGATCTATGTTGCACCAGATCATAAATATGGCATTTTGCAGCCTGATGGTCAGTGGAATGGACTGATGGGTGAACTGGTCTTCAAGGTGAGGTTCAAGGTTACATACATATGCATAAGCACTTTTGAACACACACACAAATTTACATTTACAACGCAAGAATGAAAATGTATGTAAATGTGTTCACATTGAATAAGAGATGCCAGAGGATGCTACATAAAGGGTGAAACAAATTGCACACGAGCTGCGCTGTGAAGTGCCGTTTAATCATTGTTCTGAATGCCCTCAGTTCTTTTATATTCTCAGTTAAATCCTTTTAGTACATTGTGAAAACAAAACACCAAAATCCCCAACAGATGAAAGCAGACAGGTAAGAGCAGGAAGAGGTGAGCACACCCTCATGCCCCATGGCTAATGCGTTGATTTACAGCCATTATGATCCACCCAGAGAACAGAGCACTGAAACTTGAGGAGAAGCAACACAATAAAGAGTTGGGACACCGAATATTGACATGTGTGTATCAGTGGGTACTGGCCCGCTTAGAGCCCTGAGTACAACTCGACTTGGTCTTGACTCCCATCTAAAAGTTCCCTTCAGAAATTATTTCACTTGAAAGGAAAATGTTTGAATTATGTTTAGCTTAACATCCAAGAGTTAGAAGGAGAAATTCAGAATTATCAACTATACTGCAGCGTGATATCTGAAGTTTAATAGATATGATATTGCATATTGAAAAAAAGACAATATTTCTAATAATTTGCTTTGCTTGAAGTATATTCAAGTGCTTGGTGTATGCATGACTACTGACATCCCTGTCTGCTGCTAATCTTTCAAGATAATATTTCTTTTTCAGAGTTTCATGCACTCTCTTCAAATGCAAAAGCTCTCTGCTGTAGAACTCGCTGTAGCTGGTTTCCAATGCAATCTATTTAATTTTTTTGGGTGAAAAGTACCATTGAAATTTTAAGCACTGAATGTGTGCCAATAATTTCTTCGACCTTCTCTGCTCCTCTGGGAACTTAGTTGAGAATTGTCGTGTCACAGCTTGAAGACAGTAAACCTTGAGCTGACCTCAGTTTCTTACACTCGCGGCATTCCAAAACAATTCATAAAGTTCAAAAATTGGATTTGGCAAGCTCCATCATCCGAACAAATGGTCCTTTTTCGCATTTAATTCCAAAAATAGGACGTGGCAGATTTAAGATTTGAATTATTTAGATGCAACCTTGCCACCATTTCTACTGAGTTTGCTGAACTCTCCTATTATTAATTCATGGCTGCTACTGCAACTACCTTAAAAATGAAATTATTCTTTGAAACGTTATATACTTACAGAAACAGGCAAGACCAAGTGTCTTATATAAAGAAACCAAGTTATAATTTGTGACTTTTCAGACTAAACAATGTCCACATTTTTGGCCACACGATGTAAGGTTTGGTCAGAGTTGTAAATATTCACTGGTAGCTAAAAGTGAAAGAATTAAAACAGCATGTGGATGAGAAACATGATATCTCATGCAAAAAGCTATCAGGACATAAGATGTAACAAAACACTCAGAAACACTAAATCAGCAATGGAAAAAATGATTCAGTACCAAAAGCCAATCTTTAATTATAGCAATTCAACCATTCCAATATGTTTTCACTCATTTAAAATATTCTACTTTCCTCCTGGGATATTGAGAAACCCTTTATTCATGTTTTCAGGCTGTTATATTGTCAGAAATGATTTTTTTCATAAAGTTATGCTGCTCTTCAGCACTTGACCTTGTGCTATTGGGCATGTTTTTGTCTTTTGCCCCCCTGCCCACCTAACGGCATGTGCTTTGAGGACAATGCATATTTATAAGTGCACAGACAGGGCTGTGAATAAAGAGACCATGCAAATAATTTCGTCTTTTTCATCAGTCAACAATTAGATTTATCTAGCTAAAAACCCAATTACATTAAATAATTATTACCCAGAGTGCCCTCTGGAAGCTTCCATGTTGATTGACCACAAATGTCAGCATTGCATTTCATCTATGAACACACACACACACACACTGGAATGCATCACTATTGTGTTCAACCAGCAGGCATCCTGTGGGGTTTATCTCAATTTTCTTCTCATGAAGTATAAGCGACAATTTGTGCACATTTAAGCATTTTGTTTTCTCACTCGGCTGTGAAATTGGCACTTTTTTGCCTACAGCAAATACAACTTATTGCTAGTTTTTCGAGTATATGTGTGTGTATGGCTTGATGCATGTGTGTGAAATCAAGTAAATGTTATCAGTGTATTACTCAGTTGTTTTTAGCGACCATGGAAATCTCTTCTTCTGAACAAATTCAGAAAAAGTACAATCTGTTTGCACAAGTATATATTTCAACCCTGTGCACATGCTCACAACAGCATCCTAAATCCTCGTTACGGTTCCAGGAGATGTATACAGCTGCTAGTCAAGCACTTGGAACTGAAAATACTTTTAATCGTCAGTTTTGTTTCTGCATTTAAAATGGGCTCAACTAATTATTTTTGGTAGATAGAATCTGCAATTATTATTTTTTTATCTATAAAATCTTTACAAGTACCTAATTGAAAGAGGCATTAGCTGTCCCATGAAAATTCTATGAATTTTTAAATCAAAGTGATAAAGTTTTAAAATGTGAGTGGTGGTGCAGTGAAACAACAGGATATGGGTGGTTTAATGAATGAGTGGTTCAAGAGATAGGCATCAAAGGATGCCCAGTCCCTGCTGGGCTCACAGTGGGCCTTCAAGAGGGCGCTTACATATATATGTGTAGAAGAAGAAATAAGCAGAGAATAATGAACATAATGAGAATATCCCTACACGCTCACTTTTGGGTTCCTTCTTCTATCTGCACTTCATTTTGTCTACATTTACCTTTAGCCTGCATTGAGGACTGCAGCAGAATACTTCGAGAATCATTGTCATTGTCATCAGTTTAAATGGCGATATAGCTCTTACCTCTCTCTGTGAACACTTTTAAACTTTGTTCCTCCCCCCACACACATTTTCACGGCAATTCTAATTTATTTATCTTCTTTTACCCTCTGCTTCTTGCAGCGAGCAGATGTGGGACTTTCTGCCCTGACCATCACACCTGAGCGAGAGAGTGTCGTAGACTTTACCACACGCTACATGGATTATTCTGTAGGTGTTCTATTGCGCAAGGCCGAACGCACCATGGACATGTTTGCCTGCTTGGCACCCTTTGACCTGTCCCTGTGGGCGTGCATTGCCGGCACCGTCCTCCTCATTGGCATCCTGGTGTATTTGCTCAACTGGCTCAATCCACCACGACTACCCATGGGATCTGTGTCCTCAACAACGCTTTACAATTCCATGTGGTTTGTGTACGGCTCCTTTGTACAGCAAGGTAAGGAAGGAATGGGATGTTGGGAATGGGAAGCAGGCAAAAGAAAGAATCTGATGAATGAATTAACTTAACTTTAAAAGAGTTGCATTGGGGATAAAGCAGATTTTAAAGATATAATGGTATACAGATGTGCCATTTTCAGCCTGGTTTTATATAGCAAACTGACATTGTTTTCTCCTTCCACAAAGTGTTGTTGACAATATTGCATTTGGAAAGTACATTAGATCAATATAGTTTCATACGACAATGTAGTTTTATATATGCATTCTATTCATTTGAGACAATATTCATTTGACCCAAACCATTATCTTTCCCGAAGTTTAGTTGAGAATCCATGAGCGGACTGAGGCTGCAGGACGCTGTGTCTGCAGTCACAATACTGTGTGAATAATAATTTCCAGCATGCAGTCCTCATTTCTGGGCAGAATAGCTCTTTCTAGGCTAGAAAACATGACAAAAATGCAAACCTTTGTTTTTCTTTTCTTTTCTAGGAAGCATTCTAGTATGCTACTATATAATAGACCAGACTTTAGACACTAGTTTTGTTAACTTGTCACATGACTTACCGTGTTGGCAATAATGATGTTCAATTAAAATGTGCCTGTGTGTTGCTCCTTCTTGCCTTTAATTAAATAAGTTAAAGTCTGTAATCCAGTGCCTCCCGGCAGTATTTGCTGGTTCATGATTCCTATTCCTCCTTAGCAAACAGAAGATGCACATGTTGTTCTTTAAAACGTAACTGTAGGGATACTCACTTTTACAACACACTTTATTCGCAGGATCCATCACAAAGACAGCGGACGATAATGAGAAGAGCAGGAATCATACATAAAATGTCATTTTCTAAGGCAGAAATTTTAATTCTGAGTTTCATAGCTGTCCTCTGGGTGACATAAGTATATGGATTGACCTTTTCTTTTGAGCACAATTGTAAAATAAGAACACAAGAGGGGAGTGGTTTTATTCCGCATGGATTGAGTGGCGTGTAATGACCTCATCCTGGTTATCTGCCCCAAAGATTCTCCAGAATCCATCGGGCTCTACTCAAACAATCCCTACCTTTAGAAGGATTTAGGTTTCATCAGTGAAGAAATAAAGCCATGATGTGCAAAGGAAAGGGCAAGCGTGTTTCATGAGTTATAAAAAAAAAAAGAAGAAGAAAAAAACATGTTCATTCTCAGACCCTCATGCTTGCATCTGCATCTGTGCCTTTGCGTATAGGTGTTTTGCAGCATAATAAATAATTAACTTCTACCTTCCGATGTTCTTCCCGTCATGCTCCAGGACTCACAATTCCTAATTTTTGAAGCTTCATTAATTATGCAAATCACAGAGGGACAGAATTTTTTATTTTTTTTAGGCTGTTTGTGAAACATTTCTAGCCATAAATACGCAACTGATGAGCATTCCAGTGATGGTAAATAAACCTCCATCTTGTGCAGGAGCTAATGTTGGTAATGATGATGATGATACATGCTAATTGCTGTTTGATATTTGCAATCATTTCTCTTTTAAGCTGTAATTAACATTTTAGTCATGGCATCATTAGTGAGAGAAAAGAGGGCTCTAATTATCTTGGTTTGTTCCTTGTGTGTGTATGTGTGTATATATATTGTTATTTGGTTCTAAGTTATGTATATACTTTGTAGTGCAGTACGGAAGAGTGTGTTTGTGGTACTTTCGAGAAATCTATGCTTTCGCCAATGACGTTTTGGTTTTGTGAGCCACAAATATTTTTGTCATGAAAAAATCCATATAATCTTTGAGACACATGATAGACTTAGGTTTATGTCATGGTTCTGGGCCACCATTTAAGCTTGGTGCAGTTATTTATCATTGTAACCAAGTACAGCTCCTCTGATTTCACTCAAGAAACAAAAAGGTAAGACTTCTGCCAGACAAACCTATATCTGTAACTGATTGGAAACCTCCCTGAGACTGAATGGGCTGGATTAGACGGGTCCAGCAGCAAGCACCACATTCAGAACCCACTCGGGACAATGTGTGCATGACTCAGAGATATGACAGCAAACCTTTTAAACCTTCAAATATGAAGATCAATGTCCAGTTTGCTGCACCACAGATGACCTGGACAAAGCCCAATTGGATGTAAGATCCCTAGTAGAATGTGCCAAGACCCAGTCGGAACCTGAAAGCCTGAGTTTGGAATAGGCTAGTGCAATAGCATCCACTTCCCAGTGAGAAGGTCTTTGTTTGGTGATGGATGATGCAAACATTTTTTTCCCTTTCCTTGCAAAATATAGAATATCAGTGTAATCAGCAGAGACAAGTAAATGTATTGCATAAAAAAAAATGCCCTGAGCAGTAGAGAGGCAAAGAAGCGAGAGGGCAAACAGACACGCTTCCTAAATGAGCTTTGACCACCGCGGTGTGCCTTTCTGCTGATTGCTCTGCAGACCACGATAGTTATCTGTTCTTTTCAGTGCAGACCAGCAAACTGTTTCAATTAGTTGATGTGCCTGAAGCCATTAGGGAATTTTCTGATCCAAACACTGTTCCTTCCACAGCATCACATCCCATGTCACTGATTTTTATTTTTATTTTTCCTGAACGACATCTGCAATTTATAATGGTCAAATACCATAATCCTTGGTCCAACGTGGTCATGCAGGGTCAAACCTGACAGAAGTGACTCAGTGCTGAAAAATTATGAGACAGTCTGGCCAGCATTATCACCAACAGCAGTCAAGTTGTCAATCTCAACACCTCGAGACACAGACCGTACGTGACCTGCTTCCGTGACTCCAAAGCACTTGTTCAAGGCACCTGCTGTTTCTTTGTCCTTCATTCAACCAGGAATGACTTTCACTTAAACGTCTGCATATGTTGGCTGCAACTGCAGATGTTTTTCCTGTGACACGGACTGAACCCCCTCCTGTTGAAAGCAATGAAGCCGTTGTAACGAGACAATATTGGGGTGAATTGAAGTCTGTATTTTCTTGCATGCTCATTCTCATCTTCTTTTAGCTTTCCATCCCCATCCTCCGGCACTAGTAACTAGTCCGGGTTTGGCCACAGATGAGTGCACTGATACATTGTGGAAGGCTGGACTGGGCAATTTTACTATCGGGAGATTAATGGTGTGGCGCCGAACAATCCAATATTTGTGTGAAGTTTCTTTTCTTCGGTAGAAACCACAAACAGACCACCAAGCCTACATGTCACTCGGAGGGAGGCATGGTAATGAGGAACGTCGGGTCAGATTGGAAGGCACAGGAGTGTCTGCTCCTGTCAGAGGGAAGTTTATCTTGTTACCCTACATAGAGGTGGAGTGTGCTTTGGGTTCTGAAGAGAGAAGAGTTGACTAAATAGCAATGGATGCACAAGGGTGGAGGTAGCAGCACAGTATGGCTCACATAATAGTGTAAGTACCTCTGAAAACATGCAGGTGTGGTTTATAGAATTTGTCAGACACCGAAACAAACAGGTTTGATGAATAACTTACAAAATTAAACTACATACTGATTGAAATATTTGAAATCATTTGAAAAGGTACCAAACACATGTTCAGAAGAGGTTGAAAGGTCAGTGTAAAAAGCATATAAATGAACACCATTGCATCTACGCCACTCGTTCATCTTGGTATCTCACATCACCTGCATGACGTTCCAGACCTCAGTGCTTCACCCAGAAATATTACCCTCAGGGCGAAGTGATTGAGATGCAAGGACTCGCACAGCAGCAGCAGCAGCGGGGAGCTGGGAATGAGTGATGAGTGTATAGTCACACATGACACTGGACCTTTGCTTTTGGCGAAGTCACTTTGAGAAGGGGATAGGGTGAAAAAAGAGCAAGAGATGAACAAAGGAATGACTGAATCCTCAACCTCTTTCCTTTGTTCTCTTCCTCCTTTCTTTTCTGCTTTTCAACTTCAAATTTTCTCCCTTTCATCTGCTGTTTTCTGTCCTCATCACCTTCCCCCCCCATTCTTTGTTTTTTTTCTTCACGTGTCTTCTTTACTCTCATTCTGGGAATGGGACTTGTGGTAAAAATGTATGTGCGGCATAAACAATGCCTAATTAGTTGCAAGTCAATGATAAAGTAGCCAAGCTGAAGAAAATTCAATTTAGGATTTATAGCAAACACACATTCTGTTCATCCAGTACAAATCTAACACACAACTAAGGTACAAGGCCAAGAAGGTCTTATTCTCATTGCTGCTAACCGATTTAGTTTGGCAGCAGTAAACCCAGACAGTAAGAAAAGCAGGGCTATGAGCAAAAATGATTTGCAGACGATTACACACACTATGAAATAAGGTGGAGACTGAGAACGTGATTTAAAGAAGAGATTCTTTTCAGTTTCCTTTGGCCCATCCTTTGGCCCTGGCCAAGGTTCGGAGGTCATTCCAATATTTTTTTCTGAGCCCGGGGAGAGTTGAGACCTGGATGAGTCATTACCGGGTTACATTATCAGGAGAGCCATTCAGACAGGAAAAGGCAGTGCTGGTCATTGTGTAGCACGTATAGTCCATGGAGGAATAGGCATGGACAGTAATTTTCAGTTCAGGACACCTAGTTTTGGACTTGAAATGTGTCGGGAGAGAACAGGGTGAGCATGACATTCAATGAAATGGACAAGACAGCCTACGTTAGTGTGGATGAGTTGTGGGAGGTGTGGAAAGGAGAAAAGTATCATGCCGCTAACAGACGTTTCAACAAAGCTAAGAAGAAGTACTGATATGCAATTGTTGCCTTAATTTGGTATTTTCAGTCAATGTAAATCAGCAGGACAGAAGAAAATGTGCTTGAAAGCAAACCAGCTTTAGCGCTTTTGTTAGAAACATTCATGCAAGTTGGTGTAATGATTGTGTTATTCAGCTTCAAAGTTAATAATTCTGCTCAAATTACAGCCTGCAAAGTGGATTAAAAATTACTTTGCCACGGATAATGGGGCGAGAATGACACCAAAGGCAGACTGGAAGTGACCATTTATGAGTGTGTGTGAGTCAGCTGCAGCATTTTATTGAATATAAAAAGATGTGGTGAAACTGAAATTAATTTGTGATACATTTCATTGAACATAATTCTTGTGAAGAAGAAAGACGGATGTAAAAGAAATGAGAAGATAATTCTACCAGTCTAAAGAAGATAGTCTCGCTGTGGTTTCCAGGCCGGGAGTTGAAGCGCCCGCTTGTGTTGCTTGGCTACTGCCCACCACAGCAAGAAATAACCTTCAGAAGCTGCAGCAATTGTGATTTTAATTTTTTTTCTGAACTTTGATGAAGAAAGTAGGTAAAGTGGTTAATAATAGGTTCTATATCAAATGGACTGTGAACTGTGTTGTAATGAAAATGCATAATTAGGCGAGAGAAGCTAACTTTCATGCGCAACAGAAGCAGGATACTGTGACGTACTGTTGTGCACCTCAGACATAATGAAGAGTGGAAAATCAGAAAGGGCAGAAAGAATGTCAGAGGGAGCCCTGTTGCTTCAACTCAGTTTCTGTTTAGATATCTCCCTGTCTCCCTCCATCTGTCTCACCTTCTCACCCGTTCTTCTTTGCCCGGGCCTGAGGCGCAACGTAGCCAGCGATAGAGACAGTAGAAGGATTCTGAGGATGGAACTGCCAGGGAACAGGGCTAGAGGTCGACCCAAGAGAAGTTACATGGACGTAGTGAGGGAGGACATGAGAGTGGCTGGTGTTGGGGAGGACGATGCAAAGGACAGGGTGAAGTGGAGAACGTTGATTTTCTGTGGCGACCCCACAAAGGACTAACCGAAAGTACAGTAGTAGTAGTAGTCGTAGTCAAAAGCAAAACTGGTGTCGCACTGAATATGTGTCTTTCACAAATCCTTCCCAGTCTCTTTGTCTCACGTTCTGGCATTCTGCACTAATTAAGGTCCTAACCAGTAGGGGAGGGAAAAGACGCAGCAGAGAAGCAGACTGTGTTTTTGTGGGTGTGTATGCATACGAGCCTGTTATCCGAGCGCGTAGTCACACTGTCAGCATGAGGGCAGCTGTCTCTCAACTAATTTGCAACTTTGTGGGAAGTACATACACATGTATGCACATTGTGAATGCCTTTCACTGTATGAATACAAAGTTACACAAACAGCCAGTCAAGGCCATAATCAACACTTTATTCTCTCCATCTGCTGCTCTGAGTATCTCTTTCCCTCTCTCATCTCTCTCTGCATCCCTTGTTTCCCTCTGTCCCCCACTGAGCATCTAACTGTCTGCATGAATAAGTATTACTTTGTGCGTCAGAGAAACGAGTTGGTCTTGTTCTCAGGAGCACCACATTGAAAGAAGTGAATGTTTCTCACTTCTCACCATTTTCCCAAATCTTTCTATTTACAGCTAGGTTCTCTCTCTCTCTCTATCCCTCCGTCATTATCTCTGTTTTTGTTTTGCCATCCTGCTGGGAATCCAATTTTATCACCATTTTCCTGCTCTCTTTTCTTGTTCCCTCTCTTTTTCAGTTTATGGCTCCCACTGATCCATTATTCCTCTCAAATGACCCTGTTGTGCTGCTGTGTAGTGTCTCCAACTTTAAGACACCAATTTGACTCTTTATCTCTCTATCTAGCCCCCTTTCTTCCTTCTGTCCCATACACAAGCCCTTTCCGGGCACAGAGATGTGGCGCTGTGGAAGTTTGATTAAATCTTTCTCTTGCTCTTTCCTCTACTCCGCGCATTCGTGTATCTGTCAAAGTTGCTTCCTTTCCCCGTTTTACACTTGCCCTCCCTCTGTCCACTATTTTCTTCTCACTTGCGATGAGGTCCAGCTGTTACTTGCTCAACCACATCTTGTTCATCTCCTGCCCTCCATCCACCTGTCAAACTCCCGTCCCTCCCTCAGTGGAGGGAAGTAATTACAATATGCACACTGCTCTGAATCTTTTGTATTAACCAACTTACTGCAAGTCATTAATGCTTGAAATACTTCAGGATGCCTACTTTTGGATTGTGAGACTTTTGTGACTCATTACATTTGAATTCAGGTGATGTTTTTTGCCTTCTTTTGAGATTAACTGTCAGATTGGGAGATTACAACCATGGAGGCACTCCGTGTGTTGCTTGTAGTTTTCTTTTCAGAGACAATTTGAGGCACTGAATGTGCAATGATCATTTGATAAACGTAGTAACATGTGTTGTATTTACTCAGAAGACCCATTTGTCAATCATCATATTCTGACCTGACAGATTGAATCTGTCAATTCAGACTAGATGTTAACAGGACAGGGCTACAGCCGTGTTGACCCACCAACGTCAATAATTCTTAACGGTATTGTGATGTTAAACTGATTAAAACATGATCATGAATCTTAGAAGGCCTGAATATTTGTAACTTAGAAAAAGTTTTTGGGATGTTTGTTGATGGATTCACTCTGTCGAACAAAGTGTTTTTTCAAAACTTTCTCCGAGGCACATTGTGTTATTTGAAAATGGAAATGTTACTCCTCTTTGTGTTTTCATGGTCATCATAAAGCAGCAGACTTGGCCTTCATTTTTAATTACCCTGCTTCTCTCCCGCTGGTAGGAATCATTGCAACAGCCACCCGCTAAATGAGCTGTTCCATATTAACCAGCGTGTTTGCGTTACCCATGCCAGGGCGTAATGTATGTGTTGACTCTCGCACGCTGTTAGCACTCGGTCACGTTCTCCCCCTCCACATTAATTTTTTTAACCCATGCTGGCTCAGTTACAGAAACAAAATGTCTCCTGCTCTCCTACAGCAAAAGCCATGATCAAGCAGCGACCACAAACAGAGACACTCGCATGGATAGAGCAGCAAACGTTAGAATTCAGACAATCCTCCTCGTCTCCTGGGTTTCACTTATGGCGAGGCTGACTGGAGATTTGTACCTCTCATAAACTATATCTGCCAAAGCAGCCTTGAAGCACACTAAAAATGGCTATTTGTTTCATTGGTTGTTTGTTTCTTTAGCGCCCAGATTTCTTTTCACCAGGGAGTCGGTAAAGCTCCTGTTCGGACAGTAATGAGGCGCGTGGCTTCATTGTAATGCAAACCTTTATTTTAGCTTTTCTGTCATTCACCATCTCAGATAAAGCAACAATGTGAATTGCATCTATTTCGTGGTGAGATGTTGCAAAGGTCAGGGCTCTTAGCAGAATGCAGGTGGAATAAAGATGGTTTCAATGTGCATCTTAATAGACATTGAGCAGCCATGAAATGTTTATCTGAATTAATTATTAATTTAATTATTTCTGAGAGGCATCTGATTGGTAAATATCTAGGGCTCAAAACAAAACTCAACATGGTGGATAAGCTGCATAGAAATTCATGTTTTAGTTCATTAAGACACTCATCAGCATGATTAAACGTTTGATTAGCACTTCTGATTCCTCTCAGTAACCCTCCATGAGTCCTCACAGTTGGGAGATTAAGTGATCATTTATGTGAACAAGGGAATCACCCGCTTGCATCACCCATCAAAACTCCAAAAGAGCTCAGCCGGATGGATGATGAAATAGAAAGGGAGGAAAAGAAGATCAGTGAGAAGTGATCAAGCAATGGGAGAGCAGAGTGCTGCGCACCTTGTCAGACAGCCTTTGCTCATGCTCACGCAGCCATTACTGCGACTGCTGAGGCGGAACTATGTGATAATAGAAATGGTCGGAAAGAAAGATTCACGTCTACACAATAGCCAAACCAACATCCACTGGTGTTGTGACTCTAAGAAGAGGGACAAGGGAGGAAAGAAGGTTGAATGAGAGGACCGTAAGCAAACATCGTGTGTAACCAGATACGTTGGGGTATGGAGAACGTTGGTTCCAGTGCAAAGTGCAGCATCGGTATTCATCAGTGTATCCTCACCTTGAGTGAGTACAAGTGCAGCTGCCTTCATCAGTGCGATGATGTTGCGTCTATTACGCTGCCGGAGGCTTACGTTGCAGCAGAAACGAGATATTTGAACACGTCTCTGTTGTGCATTTCTGCCAGTTAAGCTGGTTTGTTTTAGTCTTTCCACAGCAAAGAAGTTAATCTGGCTTCTTTATTAAATAGATCAATGCTGGGACATTTTACTTTCCCAAGAAATATATTTATTTATTTCACTGCTAATCTGGTAGACAGTCTGTTATTTGATTCGGCTCAACTGCATTTAAAGAATTACAGTTGGAGAAAATATTAAAATTAATGAATACAGCTAAATTACCTTTTGAAAACAGCAGTAACATTGTACAACTTTGCACTCTCGTTTAGAACAGGCACTAGACTCTATGAAGTTTATAATAACAATAATTAAGTTATTTCTGGCTGTGCCATAGATAGCGTTTATTACTCTAGTGACCCTCTGAATTGTAAGAAAATAGATTCTTATATTTAAATTGCTGGACTAACTTGAAGAAATGCAAAATTGAAGGGGAGAATTGTTTATAATAAAATGATATTTTCACTTTAACCTGTTGAAATCAATGGCCTCCTTCCTCAGCCATGAGATGCTTGCTGGTTTATCTGTAGTTCTACATCTGCCAATCTTTGGCTAAGAATGTCAATCGCCACATATTCAACACGCTCACTAGATAAAAGTTGCAGGTGTCAATAAGAAGGGATCGAGGTTTCACTTGATTCATTAAAGAGGAAAGTTAAAATTTTCACTGTCAATGTGGACGCCCCATCCTTAATAAAACAGGGAGGAAGGGCAAGACGTCGGAAAGGACTTTCTGAGAGCTTGAGGGTGACAGTATTAATATTAAATGTGAACATCTCAAACACGCACACTTTCAAGTGTTGTGTGTGTGTGTGTGCATGTGTCTGTGCGTGCATGCATCGCCTTTGTTGGAAATTGCTGAGAGAGGCATCTGTCAGAAGTTGCCACCAGAGAGTCTTATTGGTCTCATAGAAGAAGGCACAGCTTGCATGCATTTGACTTGAATGAGACGCTGATCCTGTAGCTGCTGATTTCATCCCTTTGTCATGGAATAATCTCAGTTTTTGTGATTTGGTGGAAGATTAGCAAACCTAAACTGTGTTTGAATTGAACGTTTTGTCTAGCTTTGCTTTTTTGGGTCACTTTTAACTTTGCAGATGTTTAAAGGTTATGCTATTTTGAGATGTATGTTTGTTCGTTTTTGTTCCTTGTTGGCAGGACTACTGAAAATATGGTCAGATTTTTGGTATTTTGATGATGATCTTAATCACCTTGATCCAGAGTTTAAAGACCATTGCAAATCACAACATTGCAAATTGTTGTAACTATGTAGATTATTAGATTAGATTAGAAGAGTATCTAATTATCTTGGCATCAAAGTATAATCTGGATCCAAGTAATATTACAGGTCTGGTGATTTGGAATACATCTATAGGGCTCTAGCCATTTTGAACATATGCCTTACAGAATGGTTGTTTCCTGTTCTTAATGGGTCCTATTCTCCCATAAACCGTGAGATATTAATAAATCTATTGCCTCTTGAATTTGGTCCACAGAGACAGAAATTGTACACAATTACAAAAGCACTAGATATACAACACATTCATATACGGGCTCAATTTGCCTTTGGCTGTTTAACTCTTCCACTTGACACATATTGTATTGATCAAGGTATAAGAAGTGAGCGAGTATAACACAGCCTGTAAATAACCTCAAAGAATTTCTGCTGACTCCATTCGTTTCATGTTCCTTTCAACTGTGAAAGGGGGGAAAATGCTGAGGATGCTTGAAGAGAAGAGGATGCAAAAAGGAAAATGAGTTTCTTTAATAAGTTCAATGTCAAGCATTTTCTGCATATGTTATATACAACAAGCCCCCCCCCCCCCTCAGATGCACTCAGTCATAACTTTATCGCTGGTTTCCACACTTGCCCTGTTGAAGTCTGATACTTTCCTGAAGGGCAGACACACATCCACAAAAGATTGACTCAGTAAACAATGACTCCATTCCTTATGTTAAGGAAAGGTTTAAAGCCAAATCACATTATCAGGAGTAAGGCGGACGAGGGTGCAGGTCCACTGACCTACGACTGGTACATTTTTTAGCATTACTTTCATGTTTCTATTTCAACTACTGAAGCTTTTCCAGTATTTATAGCAGTTCATCCAAGGAAACTAACATGAAAGCATAAATCATTCCATTTAATGTGACTCAGCCGATCAAATCTATGCATTCCTTGGTTATGGACGGAGAATGAGACGAGCAACAATTGTCACGGGGGTCATATAAAAATAGCCGGGCAATAAATAAACTTGGCAATGAGAAAAGCAAATGCTACACAAAACACAAACCATAAATGTATGGACAAATCTTGTAAAACATTTGTTCCTCTATGATGGGGCCAGAGATTTGTGTAAATGGGTGCAGCATGCTGTGGTCCAGACGCCGGTCACAGCACTGGTCATGACCAAAATAACATAATGTCAAATAGATTTCACAAGGAATCTGAGAGAAACATAAGAGAGCGAGAGATGCCAAAGGAGAGAGAGTTTCAAATTAAACTCCTGGAAAAGTCTAGAAAGACCCGTTGAGTCCAAATTATTTAAATCTCGACTGAACATTATGTTCTCATTTTTGTCCTGATGCAAAGCATGAACAAAACTATCTTCCATTGGGACAGCAAGGGTGAAATTAAATGTTTTATCTGTTTCCTGTGGATCTGCATGCACGCACAAGCACAGAGTATATAAGCAGTATAATTTGTAGATGTCAGCATTAAGAGACTTTCCCTATTTTGCACTCTAGCAGACAGAGCTGATATCTACACGGCGAGCATGCTCCGAAGCTCAGCTAAATGAGAATCATTTCCATTTCAATCTTTTAATTTGCTCCTTTTTTGTGAAATAGAGCGAACTTCCTCGAACTAACCACGTAATCCCATTTCAACATCCCCCTTAAGGGTGATTCTGCACAATTTGAATATCTTTTTTTCCCCAGTTGAACTTGTATTGAAAATGTATTTCTATTATGCACATTGAACTATCGTGGGTTTTCAACCTAAGCCATGTTCTGTACCTATCAGCTCTGCAAAGAGAGATTTACCGGTAGACATATTGCATTCTGGTCTCTTGGGTGCTGCATGTTGAAATCCCCAAAATGCAGTCGGTGGACTGATCAGAAAATACTTTTCCAATGCTTCTTAAACACAGTGTATGTAATTTATGCCACTAAGGGTTACTCGATCAAACAAGTTAAGGCGTTGTGTTGTTTGATGTGGCATTCAAGTGCCATGGGATCAAGGGTGGTGTTGCCTTTTTTGTCTAACAGCACGAAAAATCCACCTGACGTACTAAAACTCGAGCAACAGAGGATGAACTGCTGTGCACCGTTTTCGTGCATTTTATATAATTATAGAATCTATTATGTCATGTCTATTATTTTTCATTTTCTAGAGACTAGACTTGATACTATTAATTCATTTGGAACACTTGTTTCAAATACCATGCATTAAATAATATATCTCTTCTTACTCTTGTAACTTGTTAAACAAAAACGCTCGACGAAAACGTTTGAGGATTATTGAAAGCTTTGGTAATTTTTTTTTAAAGATGTTTGCACACACATGCTGTCTGGATAATGTGCAGATGTGCAGCTTCCATTTGTTGTAAACATTATGGGTGTTTTTCAGTACATTACTTTTCCTTAGGGGTGGGGGGCAAAGGGAGCAGGTGAATGACAGACTGAACAAGTATAACATCTGCACCCTGCTGTAATGATGTGGCACGTTAAACTAGCTTATGAGTACATCAAACACTTGGATCTCTCTCTCTCACACACACACACGCACACACAGGCATTGTTGAATGCATTAGATAACCTGATGTCTGCTTCCCTCTAACCTTGTTCCTATGAATGTAAATGACAGAACTAATATACTAATTTCCACCACTATCTTTTCCTAAAGCTATTTAAATAGTATTTTTAGTCAACTAACAATTTTAACCAATTTACTTGTCTTAAACAGGATGAACAGTTCAAAATATTCTAAATTTCTCAGTGAGGATTGTTTTTAAAGTCCAACTGAACATCACTTACTGATTATTATTGCCAAGCTGACTGCAGAGGCCTGCACGTGCAAAACCCGATTTCAATTGGAAGCTCAGGGCCACTGACCGAGATGGCCTGCTTGATGAGCCGAGACTGAGCACATCTTGGAAATTTCAATATATTAAAGTGAGAAGTAAAATCCTGGAACAGGCTGACATGAAGTCGGTTGCCAAGTTTTGACTTCCTTTCTCGGTTTAAATAGTTTGTAGATGGGCCATTTGGGTCATTGTCCTTTGGGAAAACAAATTATAAACCCACTAAATCCAAACATTGCTGCAGAATGCTGTGGTAGTGATTCCTTGAATGAATCACTGACAGTGACAAAAACAAAAGAAGGAGCAGGTGGTGTGAAGATTGTCCTCACTCGACCATTATTACTTCTTTTGGAGTAACACTCTGATCATATTCATGCAGTTACTCGCTCTCAGCATGTAACAGCCAGGGACTGCGAATTATTGTTATGTGTGTGTTCTAATCCATTGTTTACAAAGTGCTGCTTGATGCAAAGGCCTGTAACATGTCACACTGGACACTGGTACTGCTGTGTTGTGCATCATGCCTCTGCCTCGCTGAAAAGCAGCTCGGTATCTAGAATCACACCCCAGAGCCGCGCTTCTCCTCTGCTGTTCTGTTTGCTGTAAACAAATGAGGCTTCCTACTGATGGATCTTTGTTGTTCGAGCTGTAAAAAGGGTACATTACACCTGGAAGCCGCCCAGCTCCTCTCATCTTTCCCCCCCCCCCCCCCCCCCCCCAAGTATCTTTCTGAAACTACTTTAAGCAAACATCCTCATAAATATTGCATATACCGTAGTTCCTGTTCGCCTATCTTCTGTTTGCCACATGCCTCTATTCCATCATATTTTGATGATGGCTTGCGATCTTTATAGGAAATCAGACATCATGCTGAGGAAGGAAATGACATTAGGCATGTCTCGGAATAGTACATTTCATGCATCTTAGCTTAAATCCACAACTTTACCGGTCTGATGGATGCTCATAATGGTTCTTGCTGGCTTGGAAAATTGTTAACTACATGGAAAATCCCTCTTTGCCTTTGCCTGATATTGAAGGGTATTAGAGGTGGCAAATTTTCAATGGGGAACTTGAAGAGGAGACGGCAGGAAAGGTGCTGGAGGAATGCATGCATTCTGTCATCCTCACCATCCTTTTCCTATTGGAAAACCTCTTCAATCTGGCCCCAGCAGAGTAATATGTCTTTCCCGAGTTGCATGCAATAACTGAGAAATCATTGATTGAGACTGATTGTGGGGCTACAGGTAGATGTCAACAAAAAAAATTATTTCTACAAGTTATCAGATGGTGAAGGGCTAGAATCTGAACCAGTGAAAGGGCCTGTTCACTGAGATTCTGAAGTTTTACATTTAAGCCACAGATATATAAAGCCCCCATGGATGTGCCCGGTGCTTAGCAATTTCCAAAGCTGTGCTCATCTGGAGCCCATCCTTTGAAGGATGGGGAAAAGAAGACGGGTGTAGTGAGATGTGCAGAGAGGCAAGGATATGACTTGAGGGAGGGAGGCAGGAAGAGAAACACAATGAATATGTTTGATGCAGACGAGTCAGCTTTCTGAATAACTTTGTGTACCAAACCTGCAGAAAGAAAAACAGCTCCTGGAGCAAGACCAGATTTCCATCTCTCTCTCTCTCTCTCTCTCTCTCTCTGAGATGTCCCTGTTCCCCCCCCCCCCCAAAAAAAAAACAATTACAACTGTGTGCAAACATGTGTCCATTTTGTAATTTGCGTCTTTGGCTTGATTCGTTTGCTCTGCGATACTTTTGGCCGAAACACAAACAATCAATGGCAACTTAAACCAGGCTTGTATTTGGACTACCTCAGCAAAGGCTCTTTGTGACTCTGTGGTACTTTGGTGCTAAAGCAAAAGTCAATGGTATTCATGGCTTAATGACTATTTAACTTTTATTCTTCTTATTTTGGAATCTTAGAGCAGAAACCTGTTTAAGACCAACAGAACCGTACGATCATTGATAACGTGGATAAAGACTTTATAATAATCAAGCATGTTATGCTACATGGGCAAAGACTTTACTCATAATTTATATATTATATTGGAAAATATGAAGATTTGCAAAGTATAGATGATTTGCATTAATTTGAAAGTAATCAACCTCAGATTGAGGATGCTATAACCTCGGTTTCCTTCACCTTGTTATCTTCAAGTCTTTACATCTGTGTCACTCAATGCTGACAAAGTAGTCCAAAACTGATTGTGTTTATTTATTTACGTATTACATTAATGAGACGCTGTTGCTTCTAACAACTTCCTGTTTTTGCAGAGTGTTTGAGTGACTGGTGGTATCATTATTTAGTCTTAAGAAAACATCTTTGCAGGATTTTGTGACATGTAAAGCTGCCTACAGTGTTTTATAGAAAATACAAAGGCCTGTGTTTTCATACTGTATGACTCGCAAAATATGTGGGAACACTTCTAAACAGGAGAAAACAGGAAATGTGTCATTATAATTTGGAAAAAAAGGCTTATGTCTTCTCTCTGATAATAAATTCAGATACCGAGGTCACCAGTTTGCAACGCTCTTATTTTGAACAAATGAAAGCACAAAATGTGAGTTGTATTGTACAGAACGACATGTGCTCCATTTGTAATACAGCGCTGCTTTAAAATCCTTTCAGGCTATTGTATTAACTCCTACGCTTATCATTTTGTTGCAGGCAGTCAGTAGCTAAACAGAATCAACATTCCTGCGGAGCATTGAATAATAAAATAAAAGTATGAAACATTACATATGAAAACTACATATGACCAGAAATTCAATAGCTCAAAAAGGGTCAATTCAGCATCTGATCTGCCTTTTGTAAAACCTTATATCTGTGAATGGCTCTTGTGAGATTATTCCCTTCTTGATCAAATTAACATGATAGAGATTCATCACACGACTGAATTTATATATACCAGTTCACCAAACTCTTGTGCATGTGGCGTACTGCGATTAATGTGATTTTATTATACAATTTAAGCACTGTGCTTTTCTGTAAAAAAAAATAAAAAAAGCGCTATTGTAAATCAAATTCATTATTATTATTTATTCTCTTGGTCCAATAAAAATATCAAAACTGTTAATTGTTAACTGCCAACTCTTGTGCTATCAAGATGAACTTGAAAGCAAATTTTCAAATCCATGTTTACCATCAACCAGTCAGTCCGCACTTCCAAAATGTCCTCTGGCTTGACAACTGTGGGAGCAGTGAAAGAAAAAAAAATATGGGAATTGTCGTGAAGATTGGCACCATTTTCTTGTCAAATAGTTCTGCCCGAGAGCTGATTTCACCAGAACATATTTAAATTCCACATTCCTCAATCAGACCTGCAACGAACTGTTAAAGTCTTTTTTTTGTCAAAGAATGGGTGAACGTGATGATATAAATTTGAATAAAAGCAGTTGTCAGTGGGTATTAAGAATTTTTTTATGAATGGTGCATTTGCTAAGAGAAGCTGCAGAGTCCTGCAGATACTCTGATTCATTCTTACAGACTAATGTAGAGAGGAAAGCAGAAGCGAGAGAGAGAGAGAGACTGATTATTCAAATGTATTGCTGCTGCACACTAAGATGACAGAATCACAAACTGCTCTAACATGTGTACACAGAGATACGCAGTATACCAGTGGCTGCATGTCAAAGAGTCCTTGAGCAAGATGCTGAACCCCTGTTTCTGTGAATGGCTCTTCAGCTGGTGTGTGTGATTGTTTGAATGGTTACCACTCCTGCTGAGCAGGTGGCCTCTGCTAGCTACTGAAATCACTCTACGAATATGGACGTCAGAGGGCTTGGCTTGTATTGCACATTCAGTCAGACTAGAAAGATGCTACATACAGCATGGTACAGACCATTTACCATTACCCAATTACAGAGCTTGTGTCAGTCAGCAGATTGTCCAGCCAATTCTTTCACCTGTTTGAATATCCTGCTGACAACTTTATTCTACTGGCAAAATATGATTTACAGGTCAGCACACACAGACTAGCATCAGGAGGAGAGCCACCCATAGGCTAAATAAACTGAGCAGGCCTGCTGGCTCTGTGTGAGGGATGGAACTGGAGTCTGTAGTGGTGGTTGCAGAGAGAAAAACACTGAGCCAGCTGCTGTTCATCACTGGTGAAGTAAGCCACCCGCTGCAACCTTCAGCAGCTGGCTGGCATCTCAGACTGAGACGGTCCTTCCAACCCAGAGCCATCAGACTGGACCAAAGCACAGTGGCAAAGGGAGATGGAGAGGTCAAGGAGACGAGACAGCACATAGTTAACAGTGCTTGCCCTTTTTAAAACATTATGGTGACCAGTTGGTAACAAATAATGAATTATGTGCAGTCATACAAACATGTTTCAAATTTGATCAGCGCGCTCATTAGCACATTTCATTACACAAACTGTTCAAAGTGGGACTGTTGCATCATACTGCTCTGTATGAGCAGGGGTGTAATGCAGGGTTATTGTTGTTCTGCCGCTGAGTTTGCAGCAGAGGTATAGTAACGCCACCTAATTTACATCTTTATAAACAGAGCACGCTTGGGAGTCAGGAGGAGAAGATGGTGATGATATGCGTGTGACCCACAACAGGGAGTTTTAAAAATCCGCTGCAAAATCATCTGAAAATGTCAAATATGAGAGACATGGGATGGCTAGGTGAATCTATCTCATTGGCTTAACTATATCCGCTACACACACGTATACTACACAGAATGTTTATATGAAAATAAACAGGGTGAACTCAACAAAGTTGCACTTGAGCAGCCAATCAGATGTGTGTGTTGATTCTGAAAGTGGGATGAAGCAGTGTCACGTAATAACTTAATAACAGTCTGAACTCAATCATAAACTTTGAGTTCAGATTATGCTGAGGTTATGTAGAACCAGCGGTTGGCTATTTAGAGGGCTGCTTATTCAGAGAACTCAAAGCATTCTTCTCTGTCTAGGTTAAGATAGAGATATAAAAGTATTTATACATGCAGTGCGGGCATACTGAACACATCTTCATGATGCTTGACTCATAACACTATAGATCCACTGAGTCCTGACATCCTACTGGGTGTATTCTGTTAAAAGAATGATGATTTTCATTTGCACAGAATGAAATGTGCTCACTGCAACGCTATGTTGTAGTGTACGAGATGGGAGGAGGGCAGCATATCAGTTTATACAATAGTTTTGAATAGATCGGTGATTTGTGACTTTGATACTTTATTTCATGACCTTCACTTGACTAAAGCAAGATAAAAAAAAATACTGAACAACGAATCATTTGTATGTTTATGTCACGGCACATTATTTCAGATGGGTGATCTTCTAATTAACTTCAATGCAAATGACACAATGATAAATCAGCCCTCTTAGCATCAACATGACATTTTATAATGTTGCACAACTCTAGCGAAAATAACGATCTTCTTTTACTATAGTAGCAAGACAAGCTTTTTATGGTTGCCCAGCATGGACATTGAAACTCAGGTGAGGTAAATCAATTTTAGTTACCAAAAATAGTGCCATTAAATTGGGCATTTTATTTATTATTTTATTAATGAAGGAAAAAAGACAGTGGCTGCCAGACTGGGTCCTCAGTTATTGCGCATCTTACATCTTGCAAAATTCTAAAAGCCAGTGTCTAAGTTCATCACGCACCGGAACACAACTTTATGACTTTGGCACCTCCAAAATCAATGCCAGCCCAGACTTCAAATAAATCATGTCAAGGTCCTTTCCGAGCCACTTCTCAATGTTCACTTAGTTTTATTGGTTTTCATAAATCCCAGTTTATACAATTTCTTGCCACTGTTACCACTGCCTTCATCTCTCTGTCTCTCTCACACTCATATTTCAAGTGGGAAACAAAATGACCTTTTCAAAAAGTATTTTCTCGTTGATCTGGATTTGATTTAGAAATTGTTCAGGGACAGAGAGCAGTATAAAACGTCTTATAGTCCACGACAAAACACTCCACCTTCAGATTGTGGGACATTCAGCTCTGAAGTCTCAGGGTCAATCCCCAACTGTATTATACATAATTCATAAACGTTACTAATGCCACCACAAATCAACATGAAAATACTTTTTGTAGCATGACAATGTTTGTTTTTCTGGTAATTAAATCAGTCCTCTATGGATTTTTGTCAGTATGAAACTAAAAATCCCAAAATATCTCCTGCAGGAAGAGAATGAGTTTTCAAGGTCACTTTCTACAGGTTATTAAAATTGAAGATGCTGCAGTCATGGATTGTTATCTATTTTTGGCAAGCATGTGAGAATTTGCACGTATTTTGAAAAACAATAATTTCTTCCTCACACTGGTAAATCTGTCATAATACTTTTGAGTTGTTGTTTTCATATTTATTATAGAGTATTATAATTGGACTGTGTGCTGGATGTCATTTTTTCTGAAAACTATTTGTTGATCTTTGGATCTTAAACTTTTAAGTGTGACTCAGCTGGAAAAGGACTGTAAGAAACATAGTCAGCACTATGTAAAACAAATAACTGAGTTCAATATGTCAAATACATAGAGAATATATATGGTAAAACCTGATGTCAATCAGAAAATGCATTGCCTGGGAAAGTATACCCACATAGACAGAGGAAGATATCCTATAAATGATGCAAAACCTGACAAGAAGATGGAAAAAAGCATGAACTACAATGGAGACTGAGAAAGAGCTATGAAATAAAGGGAACCTGGAATTATGGGGGTTTAACCTACATTATTCAATCTGGGAAGTGGGAGCCAGGAGAGCATCCGTTGGTATGAGCCGACATGCCACAAGGATAAATTAAGCACATTTACACCGAACTTCAGTAAAGACAATGAAGAAGAATGTTCTTGGGACAAATCTGTGTATTTGACATACCGTAATGCATGCATGCTTTTCATAAGCTTACATAATTGCGTGTGTGTGTATATATAAAAAAGGCTAGTCAACAATCTCCTTCAGCATAATGGATTAGCTAAATTTCACTGTGCTATTCCCCCCCCCCCCCCCCCCCCCCCCGTTAATGCACGGACAATCAAATCCTGTTGTGTGAGGGACAGCTGGGGGGGTTTAAGCTCACAGAAATCCAAAACATTGCGAACTTTACTGTTGCAAAACAAGATTTTCAGAGCGCAAGGCCAAAAAAGCTCTTTTAAAAACAAGACGGGGATAAAAACACTTTTTTTTTTTACATTTGAAGGCAAACACGCTACTTTCCATTGTAATTTCCTCTGGCAGCATTGACTCCTAATCGGAAAGTTTGACAAGCATTTTCACATTCTCTTCATCAATTGTGATCTGCAGTGAGAGCAGTGAGAAGGTAGAGTAGAATTTAAGAGAAGTGGATTTATGCTCTAGAAAAGAGAGGGATGAAGCTGAGCAGGAGTAAAACAGAGTACATGTGTGTAAATGAGAAGGTCCCAGGGTGAACGGTGAGGTTACAAGGAACAGACGTAAAGAAGGTAGAGGACTTCAGGTACCTCGGGTCAACAGTGCAGAGTGATGGAGAGAATGTGGAAAGGAAGTGAAGAATCATGAGCAGGAGATGGTTGACTTCCTGTGGTGAATAGTGCAGTAGTAGTTCATCAAGACTAACACAATCATTTATTGGAGTGGAAATCTACACTTTTTAACTTGTGTCCCAAACAGTTGCTGGTGTTTTGAGACATTACCATAAAAATGTCTGCAAAGGCATAGATTCAATTCTCTCTAGTAAAATGTGACACCTTAATATGGAAATGTAATGACATCAGATCAGTTAATGCAGACGTCTTTCAGGATGTGAGTCACTGTTTCCGCAGTTTTCCCATTGTATGTGCTGATATGACACAATTCTTTCTGTCTTTCTTCTGTCCACAGGCGGAGAGGTGCCCTACACCACCCTCGCTACGAGGATGATGATGGGCGTTTGGTGGATGTTTGCTCTTATTGTCATCTCCTCCTATACAGCCAATCTTGCAGCCTTCCTCACCATCACACGCATAGAGAATTCCATACAGTAAGTATCAAAATTATATCGGTATATTTTGTCCTCAGTCCCCTGTGGCAACCATGCTGGATTTGAAATCTACTAATTCATTCTTCGGAAAATATAATTGTTTAGATGTAGTTTTAATGATTTAAAAACAGCTTTAAATAGTGTGATTGATTAATTACTAAACATTATACATATGATTGCAATTCAACTCTGCAGATGAAACATTCTTCCAGGCAGGTGCATGACAAGCGGCGCAAATGCGAGAACACACCCACGCGCTCACCCAAACCTCCCGACCAACTCCATCCATTCTTTCTCTCCTTTCTCCACTCTTCTTTTCACTACATCATAGCTCGTCTGCCTTCTCTCTACTCATAGGTTTTCTCCATCACTGTGTGTGTGTGTGTGTGTGCGTGTGTGTGTGCTAATCATTGTATTTTCAGCGAGAAATATAGGAAAGATAAGAAAAACTTAGAGAGAAATAAGAAAGTAATAAGAATGTTTATGCAATTTACTCTTAGTTTGAGGGCAACTGGTAAAGCCTTCTACTTTAATTACTATTTCACATGCATGCACACACACACACAATCACACACACACACACACATGCACATTTCCCCAGGCTTTGTTCCCTCTGTTTATCTATCCTTTTGATAACATGTTTGCCGGCTTCCCTCTCCTCTCTCCTGGTGACATGTGGAAACACTCATCTCTCATTGGACTAATCAGAGTGCCGGAGCATCCACTATGCCCGGCAGTGACACAGTTAATTGTGCTTAGCTTTGGAATAAACAACATTTATTTCCCTGAATCTCATCAGTATCCATCTCTTAGTCTGCTTCTGTCAGTTTGTCTCTCCATTCTCTCTCCCCCTCGCTTTCCATGTTTCTCTTTACCTTGATATCCACTCCCTTGTCCCTTGGGGAAGTTTCATTTATTTTGTTTTTTCTATCCCCTCTTTTATTTTTTATTTTTATCTTTTCTGTCTTCACTGACTACCTCTCAGTTCAGTGCCAGTTCATTAAGCATCAATTGAGCTAATTAATTGAGGATTACCATAAATTGTAATGCATTATCTTTCACATGTTGACTCATCTGAGGTTATTAGTGGCATAATTATTTCCAAAGAAGTGACACCTACATGGCATTCGGCCTCCAAAAATGGTAGTGAGAAAAAGATTATTACGTGTTTAACATATGACATGTAGAGATCAAGAGTCAATTTAGTCAGTAAGAGAGTGAACTAGTGTGGATAAGAGCAGGCAAGCATGCATAGGGACTCGAAAGGAAGGAAGGCTGAGGAAGGACAGAGGCATCGCTGTTTCAGTAAGCCATCAAGACAGACAAGGTTTTTAAGTATTAATGTCCTTGCTTCATCCTGGAAATGAAATAACAAGTGAGTATTCAGAACCCTCTCTGGACTATTTCATGCTTGGATGAATTCCCTCAATTTCCATGTGAATCCTTCAGAAAAACAGTTTGGGATGGCAGTGGAGGGCGGCAAAGGAATGGAGAAAGAGAGCAAGACACAAAGAGAGAGACAAAACAGTATAAACATTATACGGTGGAAAGGGAGAACGGAAATGCTAATTAAAATGATAAAATGGATATATATATCAGACCCCTTTATGAAAAGATATGTTTTTTTGAAAAAGCCTCCTTTTATATAATACATAATCACACCGAGATATTGAGGAAGGAACAAATTTTGAAGCTCCATTGACTGCAATGTTACCGAAAGATTCAATGTGATCCAGAATCCAGGATCTCTTATGGATCATCACCAAAATTTAATCAACTGTTCCTGGTAAGATTCCCAACATTTCCCGGAAATGTTATCAAGATCCATACAGAACCTTTTGAGTTATCTTGCTAACAGACTGACAACCAAACCAACGCAGGTGAAAATATAAGATCATCGGTGGCGATAATAAGGACCTACCTAATGTGTTGGATGTAATACCAAATGTAAAAGAAGGAGCTAATAATTTTGAAACTGCTTTGCTAAGTTTGTCAAGTGGCTCATGCTTCAACAACTTTCAACATTGCTTGATTTTTAAGAGTGTCTGAGGTTATCTGTGGTGAAATTAGGTGGAGCAAAAAAAATAATCACAATTATCTGCTGCTTTCCACAGCAGGTACTCAGTACCAAGATTTGCACTGCATTAAAGCAAATGGAAATCAGACTGCATTTAAATGTAATCCATTAGGCCAGATGTTGTGACATCGTACTGTTTTGCAGATGAGTAGGCGGTCCTTCAACGTGGCCCAGAAGGCATTAGTGCTAACATCGCTCAAAGAATGCAGCCACATGCTGCCCACCTACAGAGTGACCTGAGTGATTTGATTCCAAATGCATCTCCAATGCATACTGGGTGCATTTACCCCTATACAACTTCCCAATTTTAATCACATAACTCAGGATAGATGTTGCTGCCAGTTTAAAGACTTACAGTACATGTGCATGCATTGACATGTAAGTCTGATGCAGACACAATGGGAGAAAGTATTCACAAGTCAAATTGCAGGATAAAGGTAATTTAAAGATTTATTAAAGTCCAATGAAGTCAGATTTGTTTTCAGCAATAAAATACCTGAAGCAGCCATAAATATCTCTGATAATTTAATGAATGGACAACTACACATTTAAAGTAATATAGTTAACACTAGGTAACAATACACAATAAGATGCATCATATTAGAATTAAATAAATAAATTGGATATATGTACTAATAAAGCATAAAACTAAGCATATTCTAATGACAATGGTCAACTGTTGTCTGTGGGAAATAGAACAAAACTGCTTGGGTTCCGGCTTTAATCTGCACATGTTGCTCAATGCTCGATGGTGCAAAGTGTTCTGCAGTACTTGAAAACGCATTTGTTAAAAACGGGCTGATAGCCTTTTACCCAAATTAATTTCCCTGAAGAAACAAAGAGTCACGATCATCTTTGCTCCTTAGCTTCAGAAAAAGCAACAATCCACTGACTCTCCTAGATGCTAGTAATTTATCTGTGTAATACTTTACGTGAAGCAGCAACCATTAGTAAAAACATTTACGAGAAGATCCCCTTGTGTCGAGTTGACAGTTTTCAGTTTTGCAAACTTTTAGAACAAATTAGCAAAATACAAACCAAAAAACAGAACGTCATTAAACAAAGATCCACAGAGATTACACACACTACACGCAGTGATTGACACACACACACACACACACGAAGAGAGCCATGCATCAGCTATTTGTCATAGGACACATTCAGTTCAGTTTTTTTTCACTGAGGGAGCCTATTAAGTGGAATATAATTAGTTAGTTATTGCAAAGGCAAGCACGTGTGTGCACACACACACACACACACACATACTAAATTCACACAAAATAGCACAAAAACAGTATCATGTCTTTAATTCATAAACGCATCATTCCATGAGACAACACATATATACACAGACTAATAAATTTAGACACAAAAAAATTCCAAAGGAATTCTTGTTAATGTGTTTTATACTAACTTTTTATCCAAATTTGCAGTGCTCTTTTGTTAAATTATATGAAGTCTGTCCACATTTTGTATAGAAACAGAGCAGCTAGAGATATCAAGGGATAAACACAATGTAAACTCATCGAGTCATTGCCCTATCTGTCTGTCTTATACACACACACATAGACCATTGAATAACAAGCATGGATTTACTCTCCAGTGAAACCAATTCACTATTGGGGAATCTTGGTCAAACACTGTACTGACTATACTGGGCATAGCGTACCTATTCACATGGGAGAGTTGGTGGGGGGGGGGGGGATTATTAATACATACATCAATAAAAAATTCATGTTCACAGGAAAGTTCATTCAAATCTTCAAAGCCAGGTTTTTCAGTGGGTGGGTCAGGGAGATAGAGAGGTCCTGAGAGAGGGGAGGGCGAGAGCTTTAAAAGTCCTTCTTTGTTTGTTCCTTGTAGTAATGAAAAGCAGGACTTCTATTTGCTAAACCTGCTTTGGTAGCATATTCGCTGAATAAATGTAGCCGGTGTTTAAGTATTATTCTTCATCACAGCAGGGTGCATTAAGCATTTTTGTGTACATGTTTTGTTTCACAAATGTTACTCTTTGAAATCCATGGGTGGTATGTAGCAGCCATTTAACAAGCAAACAGTAATTAGTTCCTGTAATGCTTCTCCATTACATTTCTCAGCAGCCAAACTCTTTGAGAGACAACCCAAGCGCTGTTGCATTGTAATTAGCAATAGCATGTGTATTACGCCAGAGGTGGCAAATTCATGAGTGTTGGGTGGAGTAGGGGAGAAAGGAGAGGAGTGTGAAATACTGTATAAAAGAAAATACAAGATGGACTGACTGGTGCTTTTAGATATCAGCAATTTGTGGTGGATTTGTGGACCATCTAATTCGACTCTGAGAGCTGAATGAGTGCCGCTCCAAACTGCTCTCCAGCCCCATTATTCTCACCATTGGTTGGTCATGGCCAGTCCCCAATTTTCTATTTCTATTTAATGTCAATTTCATGACACTTCCAACTCTTGCTGCAGGCTTATAGGGAGTTTAGATAGTTGGAACCAACATACAGCTGACCCCCCTAATTAATACTTCATGTGTTCTGCTCAGTGCCCTCCTATCATTCTGAGCTACTGTATCTATAAAGTAGCAGAAGCTTGATCATTCTTGGTTCCTTGTGCAAATCTAACGCTGCCATGCCATAGTCACCACATCGATGTGAATGGATGGGCCAATGGCTCTTGTTTCATCTGCATGTCATACATTTTTGCTTTTAGTATGATGTATGTATGGAATACTGCATAATGAGTCAGTTATGTGGCCCTGTGTGGCACCTTTCAGTAAGACAAAGACACTGTGACCCCAAAATAGCCACAGTCTAGCTCACAAGCAGCCTTTGTATATTAAATATCAGTTTATTACTGCATCCAATATTGCTGTGATTCAAGCCAGTAAACCTCAGTCCAAAGGTGACTGCAGTATCACAAGCAGTGATCCCCAGGTGTAAGATGTAAGGCTGGCCATTCAGCCAGAGTCTGCATGCTATTCACAATGAATGGACGGCTGTAAACAAGGTGAATAATCTTTTTACCGCCCATCTCTCTCTCCAGGTCGCTCCAGGACTTATCCAAGCAGACAGAGTTGCCTTATGGTACAGTGCTGGACTCTGCGGTTTATGATCAGGTGCGCTCCAAGGCAATGAACCCCTTTGAAAGGGATCCAATGTACTCCCAGATGTGGCGCATGATTAACCGCACTGGAGGAGGAGACAATAACGTTGACGAGTCAAAGGAAGGTATTCGCAAGGTAGGACATTTTTAATATCTTATTTATGACATACTGCAGCCATCCACCATGGGGCAATTGAGATATTTAGCCTCACTTCTCGAAGTCATCAATGATTAACGCATATAAACATTTCTTGTTTACTTGATATACATGTGTGCTACGATGTGGTGAAGGCTGGATATATCTTGTGGTTTTATCTCGCTGCAAAATCCTGCGTCCTTGTTCAATGAGAAAGCAATTTCACTTGAGCGCAAATCCTGCCCAGCGTAATGCTTTACATTCCAACCCATTATGAAAAAGTCATGCGATAAAGACAGCACCACACTGAGGTCAATAGCATGATAATGTCTTCCACAAAGGGAATATTTGACAAATAATTGTGATGTGGTGATATCAGGGATGTCTCTTCCAATAAAGACACACAGAAAATATATATTTATCCCTCCTCCCTACATTGGAAGCTTTGAAAGTGTCGAAGGTAGTAATTAAACGTGGGGGGGGGGGGTTTAAATGATGAGATAAATGAAGCACATGAGCATACAACTATTAGCGCTCGCTCAAGCGCGTTGCTTTTTGGCAGGGGGAGTTTGTTTTTTTGAGCATGTATAACTGATAATCAGTGAATAGAACCATTCAGTGAGTCTTTAAATACCAAACAGAATGATGTGCGTGCAAAACCGAAATATGGCTGTGATCACATTATGAGCTTTACGTTTTAATCAGATTTGTTTTGCATCATTTAGAGTTGGTCATCTAAGACTTCCTACTTATAAATCCTAGTGGCATCTATCTAGCTCTAATGTGAGCGTATCGGTCCAGTTTTTGAGCGCAATATTTGTGAGACGAGTCACGGATTCAACCCAAAGTGGTTGTGTTTGCCTGACATGCTACTCTAAAAGAGGGCAAACACTCCATGAGCTGTGACAATCCGCACCATTTCATCATCTGTCCTCGTTGGTGGTTTTATATATTTTTTACCACACAGCCGGTCTCCTGGCTGATGATGACAACGCTTACGCATACGGTATGTGCAAAAAGCCACATGAATCCCAATCTGGCTGTTTCCATCTATGTATCGGGCCATAAATCAGATATGCATCTATCTGGGACGACGATGTGAGGCTGATTTGAAAGGATTGAAATTTGTGTTCGCACAGCCCTGCCCAGCCCTATCGTCATAGACAGAGCTGGCTCTAGGCATAGGCGAAGTAGGCGGTTGCCTAGGGCGCCACCAGCTGGAGGGGGCGCCACTCCAAGCCTCGAAAAAAAATTATATAAAAAAAAAAAAAAGAAAATAAACTAATAATAGTTATAATTTATAGCCCCAACGGGCGCCCTTTTCTCATGCTCTGCCTAGAAAATAAAAAACAAACAAATACAGAAAAAATTAAAAACAACCCCCCCCCCCTCGTTGTTTGTCATTCTTGGTATGACCTGAAACACAATGCCTTGACCGTCCAAGGAAAGGGGGGAGGGGGCGATTTATCAGTGCGCACCTCAGCTAGACCGTGACAGTTGCTGCTGCAGAGAGGAGCTTCTCCAAACTAAAGCTTATAAAAACTTACCTGAGATCCACGATGTCACAAGAGCGTCTCAATGGACTTGCTTTAATAAGCATAAATCATGAGCTTTCAAGACAGGTATCATTTGATGATACCATCAGTATCATCAAATGATACTTGTCTGAATGAAAGATGTCTGAATCTGAATCTGAATCTGAACCATCAATGCCTTTGCTGCAAGGAAGTCCAGATGTGTAAAATTTTAAATGTAAGCTATCATGGCAAAATTATTTGCTATGTATCTGTTTTGCATTGTTTGTGTGGAAGCTGTCAGGACTTTTAATTTCCTCTTAATCTGAACAGTAACCCTGTTTTATTTCTGTTTATTTATTTTATTTTATTTTATTTTATTATTTGTATTGTATAGCGTGTGCTAGTTGTTTTGAAGAATAATTAAACTTTTAAGGTCCGTCATATGGCTGTTGTTATTAATGTTTTATATATATAATGTTTGCCGTGTATGGGGGGGGGGGCGCAAAATCATAATCTCGCCTAGGGTCATAGAAATAGAAAAACAGGTATGAGAATTAAAATGTGTATTTTGTTTATTTTCTTTCATTGCAATAAAAGGAGGATCTGATAAATGATCACACACAAGAAATGATCAGTCAGCAGGATTAAATAAAATGTGCTTTTAGAGTAAAACAGAACAGTAAAAGGACCCATTGTGGCCAACACAATGTGACTGAATGCCCTAACAGCACAAACACGGTGTAGAAAAGGTTCAAACAAGCAGCATGTGAGCAGGCGGGGCAAACAGCAGGCAGCACTGGATGGCTGGTCGTAAACAGAACAGCTTTTCATGGATAAATGCTACATGACAGAAGTGACGTTGAGCAAAGTGAGACAAAAAAGGAGGCCAACCTTTTCTCTGACTGTGTCTCAAATGATTTGATGTTTTCTCACAATCTTTTGTCTTTGCACTTTATATTTGTGAACTGGCCTGCTTTCTGCAGGATTTTGTTGCCTCAATCTTTTTGACTGCCCCAACAATTATCTGCATCAATGTCCTGTGCTCGACAAATCTGTTCCCCCTCCTTATCGTCCTCTATATTGTTTATTTTTCCATCACTTCTGTGCATTTCTGTCAGTCTCTTGTCCATCAGCTCCATGCTAAAGGCTGCGGGGTGCACTTAGTGCTCCAATAACTCCCAGAAATCTCTTTCTATACTTCACTGAAACAAAGTGATGTTTCCTCTGTTGCAGTGACATTAAAGAAAATGCATGTTTAAAACATTACTTAAATTGTAATTGGCATTTAATGATTTCTAAATACAGTTGTAGAAAGGCAAATGTAACTTCAAAGAGTGATTTTGTTCTCCTGTAGTGTTCTTTAAGGCTCTGTGTCCAACATTACCCCCCTCCTTTCAGAGCAAATTATAATCACATTTTTATCCTGAGCTTGTCACATTGATGGAAAAAGAGACACCAGAGGCTAAATAATCTCATGTCATCACAGACTGTCCTGCTAAAAGGAGAGATAAACTATAAGATGGCATCACAGTTCACCTGTAACGACTAGAAAACAATCACAGAAAGGTTTCCCTCAAAGCAAAGACTTTGTTCTGCATATTGTTTTTTTGTGGGGGGGCGGGGGTTGTTCCTCATACTGACATATATCTTGATACCAGTAAACAGCACCTGGAATAGAAGTCTCAAGCCGAAGGCTATTCGGAAGGCCGTGATGTTATTACGCCTGTGAGTCAGTGAGACTCAGACATCCTTTGTTCTTTGTCGCTGTTTGAATTATTTGGATGTGTTTGTCGTCTTCAATCCAGTCCCTTCGGTATATTTGATTCCTGTGAGGTGAAGAACTTGATATATTTTCCTTCAGTGTCAGACCCCCCCCCCCCCCCCCCCCCACACACACACACACACACGCACTCTCTCTCTCTCTCCTGATGCTTTCTCTTTGTCTTTCTCACTCTTTCTCTCAGGCCTTTTCTCTTCGACAATAAACCTCTTGTCTCCTGTGCTTTGTGGATTTTCTTCCTTTTCAGTTTCAATTCCCTGCAGCGCAATAATATTGCATGTCAGAATGAGTCAGTGTCTGAACTGTGGCTTGTGTCACTCACTCACGCACAAACACAAACAAACATGCACACACAAATGCATCATCATATCCCAAAGCACCATTCTTTACCCACATAGGCAACACATTTACTCACAGAGCTCGTCACGGGGTGAAATATATGCCTCTCCCCATCAGTGGTGAAGTGGTTCAATAAACTAAGAGGTGATGTCTCATTAACTTGGTGTCACATGCGCATCAGTGGCTAGCTGCATGTCACGGTTTGACATGATGGCATCTCCTTTTAAGGCCTATCCCAGCTTGATATGGGCGAGAGACAGGGTACACACCGGCTGCATCGCCAGAGCATCGCGGTGCCACGCACAGACACACCCGGAGAAAACCCACATGGACACGGGGAGAACATTTTTCCAAATCTTAAAGAAGGAAAAACATGAACAGTTTTGTTTCCTGTTCACAAGAGACTCCAGCTCATACCACGGGAGGCTGTTGCATGTAAAAGGACTGTTGCTGGGTATGCTTTCCAGAATATTTGTTTCCTTACAATGCACGAGTCACATTCGTATGCTTGGCATGGATGTGTTTGGTGTGCACTCACACACACGTGAGTTGAAACCTTAACATCTCCAAGCTTCCACAGTCTCAGCAACACTTACCTGACTCGTCTGATGCAAGTGTCCCCATGTGAATATATGACAGCCCCTCTCTGTCAGGCTTCAAGAGGCTCTGATGACTGCTGAGTGATTTTAGAGTTGAGTGGATTGCCAGTTTGAATTATTTCCTGTCTGAGTTTTTTGCTGCAGTGTCGTAAGGTTCCACTTTAGAAAGTGCATCTTGGCATGTCATTGCCCTCTATGTGTTATCATTGCTTCCTAGTTTCATGTTGATGGGAGTTTGGACAAACTGTCACCGCAACATTAACTGAAATTGAGAGAAAATAAAGAAAGGTGAAGTTACTGTTTTCCAAGAAAGACATTCATTGCCCATGGATTATCTCCCTTACCAATATACTATATACTAAAACTTAATAAGACTTACCTGTATGTATATGCATGGATGCAATGGGCGGTAAAACAGGAGCAGAAGTAGGAAATGAAAAGGCTGGTTGGAGTTTTGTAAAAGGTTCTAAGATAATGCCTTATCCATAGTGTATGCACATCTAATTATGCTGTATGCAGGACATTTATATATTGTATGTCTTTTGCTGTTTGGAAAACTAAAAAGTAACTGGGTTTTTTTTTGGGGGGTGTCTTAATTTCTGATTAGATAAAACATGGACTTCATTAGGAGTGTATGATCACTTATATTTAATTGTGCTATTTTTTTATGCATTGACACCATTGTCTACCTGTTATAAATTTTATTTAAAAAAATTCAATGATTATTATCAAATAAAAACGCTTTATTTATATAAAATTTAATTCAAATGCAAGAAGTAGCAGCATTGTTAAATACAAACAGGATTACTTATTTCTTAACTTGCCTTGCATATGAATAGAATAGGACTTTATTGTCATTGCCAACACAGTACAAGTACGGTACGACAACGAAATTAAATTTGATGAGTGAGCATCGGGCTGCTGCGAACAGTCGCGCCGCCACTGCTCCCTTCTTTCGAGAAGCTACGGAACGCAGAATGCAGATACAAGCACAATCAGTACACAATAAACACACATACATGGGAAAGACACGCTGCACTGGAAACACACATGGATTTTTTCAATTATGCTAATCCATAGTGTAACAAGCTTTACACTTATCCTTTGTCTCTCTCTTGCCATCTGCCCGTTTACTATAATGACTCCGGAAATTATGATACAAAATTACCATAATTTCTTCATCGCAGGTCCACATATATTGAGACAGGAAGCAAGGACTATATAATGTAAGACTATAAGTGTTCACCAATTTGCCTTAACGACTTCAGTAATGAAGATAAACATCATACTGATTCCACTGACAGAGAGAGATAAAGATGAATCATCCAGGACATGCTCGGATCAGTCAGCGTTGGGCGAGGTCGTCACAGCACTCCGGAGGACAATAGGAAAAGAGTAGAGAGGAAATAAAGGGAGGAGGGGAGTATGATATGGATGCTAAATAGATGTTTGGGGAATAGGATGGGGGAAATTGGGAGATTTAGGAAGGTGTAAAGAGAGTGATATGGGGCTGGAGGTAGGGGGGGTCGACTTTAGAAAGAGGAGCAAGGAGAGGGAATGATGGACAGAGAGATCTGCAAAAGAATTTGCAGGCAGGGTGTCTTGATGGAAGTTAAAATGGAGGAAAGTAAGATGGGAATGTGTAGGATGCTTTAAAGAGGCCGAGGACACAGTGTGGGTGGATTCAAACAGCATGTTTTAGTCATATGGTAACTTTATTTCCGTGTGTATTATTGAGCTCCTGAATGGATTCATCTATGGGCCTAAAAGCCAGAGAAAAAAAAAATAAAGACCCAATTAGAGGTAAGAGAGGAGAAAGAGGGAGACAGAGAGAAGTAGAGTTAGTCTACAAATGACTATAAATGGACTTTCCTATCATGAGGTTGCATTAAGTAGCTCAGACCATATTATCCTTAAAGTAAAACTTATATGTAGCAGTATTGTTATATTAATTTAAGAGGTAGGATGACAGTGAAACCGAAGAAGATACCCAGTTTGCATTGTTGTCGCAGGGTTAGCGTTAGGATGTGGTGTGTAGCAACTCTAGCCAACATACTCATTGATTGATGGGAGAAATATGTTCTGCCCACAACCTGTTCAACATGAATTTACAGGCTGATTAAGATAGTCAAAATAGCTACTTTAACAAGAATAAAGGCTGAAGAGTAAAACAGACAACAGCAACAACCCTTCTTGCCCTGAGGCAACTGAACACCTGAGGCCAACCACCGCTCCATCATGCTGCCTGTTTTAGGCCAAGTTAATTAAATAAACTGCAAAACTAAGTGGACATGTGCAGACATGACAGAAATCAATTAATTAGTTTTTTTTATTTTATTTACTTTTACTTGGGTGAATTAATTTGTTTAAATCAAGGACAGCACATTTTAAATGGATTAAAACATGTTTTTTTGAAGAATTACACAATAAGCACATTCAATTTTAAAATAAAGAAATTCAATTTAAATTATCAGGGTGAAGATAAAGTTAATTAAATTAAGGAAATAAAACTTTTCTCTGTGATATCTATAATTATATTATTTTGTAATGGGACCACTTTCCTAGACACTCCTTGCTAGAGGC
The DNA here is from genome assembly GCF_040956055.1 of Brachionichthys hirsutus. Classification (NCBI taxonomy): domain Eukaryota; kingdom Metazoa; phylum Chordata; class Actinopteri; order Lophiiformes; family Brachionichthyidae; genus Brachionichthys; species Brachionichthys hirsutus. The sequence continues at coordinate 5,975,591 of NC_090900.1, read as the reverse complement.
TCTTTGTTAACAGTGAAGTTTAAAGAAAATATTTACACTACATTATATGAAACATTTTATTAAAACCAGTATATTTATGGGATCAGCACCACAACCAATTTCCATGAAGTTTGTGGAAACGTGCCTGAGGAGGGGAACAGAGGATTTATCGTTAGCAAACGATTCCAAGGAATTGAAACACTGGGAACCGGTTTTTGATTCCGGTCCCTAATCCTGGATATTGCACAATGTGTGTGTGTGCGTGTGTGTGTGTGTGTGTTTTGCGTGTGTGTAGTTGTAGGTGTATTCATATGACCATGCGCTCTCAATGATGAGGTCTCTCTAATGCCTCTCTAAAATCAAACTCAACAAGATATCTGTAGGCAGGGAGACCTCTGACTGTGTGTGTCTGTTTGTGTCAGTGTAAGAAACAGACACACACATGGCTCCTGGACTCGCAGCCATTGGTTGGAGAGTTGCCAAGGTTACTGAGCAGGGTGGCCCAGCCGTGTTTTGTTGGCAGGACTCAGACTACTATTCCTCCTCGTCTCTTGCTGGGACAAGACCATTTTCAAAAATCGTGTTTGTTTATTGGATTTGAATCAGATCTCAGCAGAAGTTGCCTTGATATACGTCCGTCTGTGTGCCTACTGAGTACGACCGCTTCAATATTCTCCGTAATATCCAAGCTGCAGGTAAGACCAGAGAAAAGGTCTTTTGGCTGCTGTGCTCTCTCATTTTATATTTTCTAGTAGCGCAAATCACTCTGACAAGACATAAGAGAAAGCTATTTTCCAGCAGAGTCTGAAAGCTCATTAGGATTCAACACAACGAGCCCAAACACCAAACATATTTTTATGCTGTTACAATTCTCTCCCCGTGTGCTGACGGTGTTTCTGTTGTGACTCAGATTCAGGGAGAGCAGATGGAAAGAGGAATGCAGAAGAAGGAGAATTTCCAGTCCATATTAAGAAAGGAGATTGCACAAATTAAAAAGGGGCATTTTAAATCGATGAATGTTAGATGAGAGATTAAAAAAGAGGCAGGGAAAGATGGATAGGAAACACTCTTGGCAATTATGGCAACTGATTTAAAAGCTGGCATGTTTGCTAGAGATGTGACAAATTGGACCAGACTAAAGAAATGAGGGAGTGAAAGAAGGGATGTAAGAGGAGTTTGCTTTATTAACAGCACAAGGAAATGGAAGATAGGGCACAAATAATTCTACTATATTTGTATATAGATATATATATTGTGTATACATTTTACTGCATGTATATCCCACTGCACACAGAGTATCTTGAAGCAGCGACTCAACATTTGATTCACAATTCTTTAATTCTCAGAAAGGAAGCTAAACAGTGCAGCAGTTCTATAGATTGATAGGAATTATTATAGGAGCAGTTCTATGGCTAATCAGAAAGATGGAGCGAAAGGAAGGCAATATAAAGGAAATATAATCAGCATTCAGTGTGGAAATAAAATTCTGAAAAACATTCTACAGAAGTACAGAGACTGAATGCTTCACTCTTCTATTATACACAATGAATTCTGGCTTTAGAGCCTCACTTTAACACTGAGGCAACCCAGACTTGTTGTATTACAGTTTATCTCCTCCATACCGGCCTTCCTTTTGCAATTGACATCTTAATGTTGTCTTTAATATTAAGATTGCTGATTAAAATGGCCTTAAAAGAAGTCATGCTTTCCAGTAATTCTAGATATAACTAACAGTTTGACAATGTCAGCTTAAACTTTTGAGAGGAGTATATAACTGTGTCCAAACTTTTCAATGGTGCAAAAGCAAAGTGAGTGCAAAATCTGTACGTAATAAACTTTCCAAACAGTAAGGATTTGTTGTGTGATATTTCACTAAAGAGTAAAATGCAACAAATGCATAAAGCAACTTGCGCTTAAATGGCTTGTTTGGTTTCATTTTATTTATCCAGCTCAGTCATGATGAGGTTCAGTCTGGATAAGCCATGGCGTTCATTTCACATTCTGTATGATTTAAAAGCATTAGTTTCACTCTGATTGCATATATCGTTTCATGGAAATCCTCCAATAATGAGCTTCAAGCCTGAACTGTATCCTTTACTATTTTAATGAGACAACCCACCATAACAAGGCAGAGAGGGAATGTAGGCTGGCCTGTATTTCTAGAAGAACATGTGCAAACAGGTACAGAAATGAGCAGACGAAACCTTAAAGGAATCAAATCACAGGAAGAACAGATACCTAATTGGATTTAGATTTTACAAGATATGAAGGAGACTGTAATACCACAGTTTAGGCTATGAAATTAAAATGCTTCATCTATTTTGTTTCCATTTTTGTCTATTACTGAAGTCCGAGACTAGCTAGTACACTTATGGGCCTGTAGGAAATTGAAATGAACTCATATATTGGCTGAGAGGAAAAAATGGAGTAGAACACAAAACCAATTAACAGCAAAAGAGACACAAATACCAAAGTTGAAGAACATCAGGAAACAGTATTAATCGAAGGGACAAACTCCCTGCTGAAAGAAAGGAAGAGACAAAGGCAGCTTTTTAAATATATGTTTTTCATCTGCTTTGTCTATGTCCGGTAGCCAGATCTGCAACCTGAGGCTAACCCTTAGATAGCATCTTAATTTCTAAGATAAAATGGATGAATCACTCTAACCCCCCTGCATTGGAGGAAGTAGCAAGTTCAATTACCAGATGGCAGATAAATTAGTGGGAAAATGTAGGGGGTGGAAGGAGACATAAAACATATGAAGGGTTTCGTTAGAAGAGTTTTCGGTTACAATTGAACCCTTTCACTTATCCTCACCTCATCCTCAGCCCAATTAATTTCTCATCCACCTCCCTTTTTTGTATTCTGTCTTTCACTCCTCTACATTATTATTTTTATTTTTATTTTTTTGACAACTACTCATCCCTTCTCCTCATTATGTTCTCTACCCTTTTGCTTCTGGTCAGTAACAAGGTGTTTTCTCATTTATCATTCTCTAGCTCCCGTCTTCGCCTCCCTCCCCTCACTCTATCTCTCCTCTGTCCTTATTTACATGTTGTCATGCCTTGTGTCTTTATATCTGTCTGAGGCAGAGGAGACTGCTTAATGCCAGTAACTAATGGACTCATGCAAACACAGACAGTCATGCATTACAGTCTGGAGAATGGTGGAAAGAGAGGAGGGAGGGATTTGGATTTGTGTCCCTGTTAATGATAAAATACAGATGTAGCCTAAAATACCACTCACAGATGTCAACCTTGTAATATGACAATCAACCTATAATAGAAATTCAAATATTTTGTTAAGCTACATCCTGAAACGTGTCCCAAAAAAAAGTGAGAAATCCATAAGAGACACATCAAATTGATGAATATTAATAAAACCAGTCCAGCACTGAATGATTTGCAGTTAATGTGCCTTGACAGTAAGAAAAAAAAAATCCTGAAAGCCTAAATAGAAGAACAGTGAGACACATGCAGAGACTCACTAAGTAGTCACAGAAGAGATGATTTCCTCGGTTCCAATCACTCCTTTCATGGACTGCATGACCGAACACTGACCTTCAATGGCAAACTCATTGCCAGTCTCAACGTAGAGCCATCAAACTTCAAGTCTTGCGTACCTGCAGCCATTTATAATGAAGACATTAACATTCAGCTCAGCTCTGACTTTATGTTGGAGGCAGGTTTCTGGGAATGGATGCACCACTAAATGAATTCTCAGTTATCTTGATGACTGATCTTACCTTTCCCACTGACAGGTCTTTGTTTCTGAATGGCCAAGCCAAACAAAAGATACACCATTACATGACAAGAGTGACTGGAAAAAACACTCATGGATCGCATGCTAAATCTTCAAGTTGGTTAAAGAAGGATGGTCAAGAAGCATTACAATGACATATGCTTTAAAAGTGTTATATTTCACAGGACCAATCAGGCCATGTGATCTGGAAGATTAGTTTTATCCAACACCAGCTGCTCATTTATCCTTTGGAGACGCATGGATTGCCATTGTGAGATAATGGCACAGGATGCCAGTCAGCTCTCTCTCTCTCTTCATTTACTTTTGTAATACGGGACTCTATTTTCAGATCCTGCAGGTAAAATTTATCCTGAAATTGACATTGTTCTCTGATAACTAGCAACTGCTGGAGAGAGAAAAAGTCACACAATTTAATTACCCTTGGGAGGCAGCGTTACAGCAACTGATGGTGTGGAAGCACTCGAGCACCTTTTCCACCTGTTGCTGGAAAAGCAGGAGTGTATCAGTTATCATTTCCTCTCCTTGCCTAATTCTTTCCCATGGTTCCAATTAAAACTCCTCCAAATCTGATGCCACCCCTTCAGCATGAGCAAGGCTTTTTCTTTTACCATCAAGTGATATGATTTGAGGCTTCAATGATAATTCATTCTCAGCTTCTCGGTGATGCATTGAACATGCGTTTAATCAGGCTTGTACACGGTCAAAACCGCATTGCATGTAAAATGTTAACATGATATTCAGAATCCTGCCTTTTAATATCCTTTAGTTATGTACAATTTTGCTTTTATATGACTTTTTTTGGGGGTTGAGGATACTTTTATTTACTTTTTTTTATCTACAGTCTTGTCTTGCTTATTCTATAACAGTGCATCATAGTTAATGTTATTCATGAAGTGGCGCTGTCTTTTAAAAACAGCACATTTCTAAAGGGTCAACTTTCAATGCGATTTTTGGAAAGTTGGAAACAGCCCACATGTAAGCCAGGTATTTAAAATCTGACATTTATTTTGTGTCAATACGATTTTATTTAAAATTCTAGTCAGTTTAATTATCTTTCATTTTCATATCTACACAGGTGAACAATATGTCACGAACTTCACTGGAATGTTCACTCACAGTTTATGTGATCAGCAGACTTTCGTTTTTCACTTTCCACTACACAAACAAGGACAATTTGAACTATGTATGATCATTAAGCACTTCTCTAAGCACCCATAAGCCCTTTCAGGTCTGTAAGGTCAGAGTTCACAAAAAAGACCTATGCCCTTTAATGACTTATTATTTTATGAGATTCACTGATTTAATTTCTTGCAGCTGCGCTAATCTATCATGCAAGCATTTATAATCTAATTGCAGTTTAATTGTAAGTGAAGTAGTTGACTCTGCCGATGACCTGGTCCCAGGAGGCGACTAAAGTGTTGAGTCAAGGGGGATGATTACCGTGATGTGGTTTACTTTGGCAGCTAAGAGCCTTGCAAAGCAGAAAGTTTTAATTAATTTGCATTCTTCTTGACCATTACTAATAAAGCTGCCAAATAGGATTGCTCCATAGGGTGTCTGGTCTCGGGCAGGGTGGGGGGTTATTTAACTGGAAAGACCTTGTGGCCAGTTACTGATCTTCCACTATGAACAAGGTGGCAGGAACATTTCATTCAGCGTGTCCACTGAGGGCAAGACGTTTTGAAGTCATGGTTGACACAATCATGATTTTCTTTTTACTGATTACAATACTTGTCTCGACAGACAAGCCATCAATGGCACTAGAGCAGGGGTGGGCAAACCTTTTTACTTGCGGGCCACCATGGGTCCTAAAACTTGACAGAGGGGCCGGACCAAGAACAGATGGATGGAGTGTTTGTGTGAGCGAATATAAATGACGCATGAAAGCTATAGCATTAAAGGATTTGGCCTTTTACAGGTAGCATTACAGGGAAAAGGTCAAACGAATGAGGTTTAATTATTATACAATTTTATTTAATGACATAATTTGGACAAGTTCGGCGGGCCGGATTAAAAAGACCAACGGGCCGCACGTGGCCCCCGGGCCTGGGTTTGCCCATGTCTGCACTAGAGGCTAATTTAATTGTCTCTTACCAGAATAAGTACTGCTGATGATTACATCATTAATGGGCACCAATAAAATGCCAGTGGCATATATAATATATATTTAATATATTTGCATATATTAAAATAGAAGTGCTGTAAAAAAAAAAAATCCCTAATCTGGCTAGTTTGAATAATGTATTGCATCAATGTACAGTAATAATGTCGGCCAGAGCCTGCTCATGCATGGATGGATGGATGGATGGTGTCATCTGATCTGCAGATAAAATTTCTAGTAGTTGATTTTAAGCACTTTGCTTTTAGCTTTATACACCATAGAAAATCCTAGTGTGCCAAAATCAGAATTCCACGCACTATTTTGTACATAAAGTAGTTGGAATGGATATAGGAAGAATGAATATGGTGCCTGAGTGTGTCTTAGTTACTCTGTTCCACAGAGAGAAACTAACTGTGAATGCTAAAGACCACATTTATGCAGTCACAAATGAACTGGCACTGCAGGGAGAGTGGGAGATGGAAAGCTCTCTGGACCACTTTCATTTCTGGATTTTGTCCTGAAAGCAGTTGCATCTGCGGGCTGCATGCAAATGGAGACAAAGTCTGTCTGTCTGCAGAGCTTGAGCAAACTGATGGTGTTTTATGTGCTGAAGGTCACTTTTTTTTGTAATAACACAAAATATTCCAGGTATTAGCAATGAGCTTCTTGATATGCTTATACTTCACTGAGAACTGCATGTTCAGCTTTTTGCATTTCATTTGCAAGTCTGAAATTGCCATGTTTAATATATACTGTTTATATGTATGCTCACTCTGTCGCTGCTGGATTGTTCTGACAGATTTAACTTTCCTCTCTCCCTCTTTCAAGCTGTTTTCTTTGTGCAGCCAGCTTGACAGTATTGATTAGTTTGCTATGTTGTTGTTTTTAAGATCACAGCAACAGAAAATAAAATGCAACAATAAAGTGTATTTTGCATTAGTTTGAAACTGCACGTCAAACTTCTTGCCCTTGTTTTGGTTGTGTGTTGTTTTGTTTGTTTCACTTACAGTAGGAAAGAATATCTAGGCTGAGAACAAACATGAGATGACAAACCATCTCTTTCCTCCAACAAAGGAGTTTTAATAAAGACGTCTAGATATCTTTTCTCTGTTCGTGTGTTCAGCTGTCTGTGTTTACTTCTTTCTATTTCTCTCTTCTTTCTTTTATTTATCATGTTCGCCCTGTTAAATACTGCATCAGGTCATGCGGAGTGAATTTAATTCATGTAATTGGAAGCCTGACGAGCTTTGTCTTTGGCTTTATTGTGGACTCCCTGGGTTCCACTGTTGATGCTGTGTTGCTGGGCAATGGGGCAAAAGTGGGACAGAAACCCATGACATCACTATGTTGCGCTTCTGTTTAAATGGATCCCACACTTGAATGTTCCAGATAGAGCTAAAAGGACAAAAATGTCCTCCATAAGCTTTTGGGTATAATCAGGGTTTTCATTTGATTTATAGTTTAATGCAATAATTTATTGTCCTAATGTTTCACTCACTCGGTTAATAACGAATGCAGTTTTGTGTTAACAGGCTGGAGTAACTACACTAGCATGATACCTAACCTGTTATTTAAGATAGCTATTACCAAGCATCATGTAACGAGGCGACAGCTAGCTCCTCCAAATTGGTGATTTTATCATGATTAACACTGACCTATTCGTAATGTATTATTTGCTGATTATCAACTTTGAAGATGCAAAACATTTTATAGCATATTTTATATTTCCTAGCTAAGGGTTAGTTTATAACCTAATGCCTAATTAATAGTCAAATACAGCTTGTAAAAGTTTCATTGGAATACATGAAACACCCAGAACATTCCAAGCCCAGTCAGCCATTATAAAGCAGCGTCCAGATTGTAATTAAAGGGAGAGAATGAATGGAGAATACAGATTGTGTAATGTTTTCGAGGGACATTTCACTCGCAACATTTGTTTGAATGCAATGGTGAACAGTTTAATTTAACGTGCCTTGCAGCATGTAAAACGATCCCATGATCATGAGTGGATGCATCTAGCAAACGAGAAAAGTGACAAAATCGAATGTGTTCTTTGGCGGGTCATGTTTTCACCCTTCAACTGTGTTTTGTGAAAACTGCAGTAGGAGTTTTTATATAGCTTAGAAAACGTGTTCCTTCATTGGATATCATGTGATGAAGACAAGCTAGGTTTTATTGAGTGTGTGTTCATCTCCTATTAAACACATTAAACACTTCTGAACACTGTTTTAAAGGCTGGACTCAAAGTGTCCCACCTTTTAAATATACAGTGCATTATTATGAGGCAATGTCCCTTCCCTCTTTGTGTACTAGAGATATACTGTAATACATTTAAATAAATAAATAAAAAAAGATTCATACTTTTCAGAAGCAGATAATTGAAAGACCTCATTATGAAAAATATAGTGGAACAAAATAAAGAAAAAGAGAGAGAGAGAAAGAAAGAAATTCTGCCAGATCCTATTAAGGCTGGCATCTTAGTTTTGGCTCACTGATCCAGCTCAGATAATCTGTCTCTCGAACATCTGTCTCCAATTACTCCTCTTTTCCACTATCGAATCTCTCATTGGCTTAACGGGTTATGAGCAAAGATTTGCATACAGCATGGCAATGGGCGATTAATTTCTTTCTTTTTTTCCCTTCTTCTTCTTGAAGACACAAAGAGGCTTAATGACAACTAAGGATAATTAAATAAAAAGAGAAAGCAGATGAGAAGGAGCAAAGAAGTTGTCATATTGCATCTCAGGGGATAAAGGCAACTGTTGCCACTGAAGCAAGCAGTTGGACAGAATGTCTCATGAGGGATTGATGCCACCTGCATGGCAGGCATTTTCCATCCGAGATTCATCCACCAGTAGCTTTGTGTACTGTCTTTATATTTTTTTAGAGGACATGAGACATGATATGGCTGAGTCAACAGTCTTGCATCTTTACAAAATAATGGCAGGCCATTAACATGTTAGCCAAAATTCATACTGCCTGATTTAGTGAAAAGACTGAATTTATGCCAAGCAAATAAAATCCTTCACAGATCCAATCCTGGTCAAACCAGGATTCCCTGTGCTAATGATATCCATGGGAGTCGAAAATATTGATGGGTAAAGACTGGCCACTGTGTACCCAACAATGAAATAATGCATGGACAAAAACTGGTAAAAAATATCCTTTTTTATGGCCATGAGTTCATGCTTGAAGTTTTTTAGTGCTTTGCAGCCATTTCATCAGTGTTTCCCTACTGGAATGAGCACAGCAGTTAAATGTCCCTTGTGTGAATGATTTCACTTCCATTGCTTAAAGGCTTCAAAATGAACATTTAAGAAACTGACTTCACACCCGGGCCCAATTTGTTGTGTGCAACATGAAAAGTTTTTGTCATCTAAGATGTAATTTATGAATGAGGGAAAAGACTGTTTTTGGTATATCGTGGATAATACTTAGAGAAAGATGAAAAATCTACTATTCCTTTTGCATGTTTGGGTGCCCTTTAAGGCATGTCTTCCAGGGACGAGGGGGGGGAAGAGATGAGAGAGTGCACCCTGGAGTAGTTTATCCGTTTTGAAGTTTAAACATGGTTGGGCTCTGAAGCTAGGCTGTTTGAACTGTGGATGAGTTAGATGAAACTCTTGAAACCGGCCTGCATGGTCATTGGGTCCGTTCTGTTATAGAATTGGAAAGCATCGTCTAGACTAGAGTCAGAATGTATACGAGTTCACTTTGAAGAGTACAACTATGTATGGGATAAATGGGGGGCTTTCTTACACTGAGGACAACCTTAAAGTTCAACTTTCTAATTTTAATCGAATCTTCGGCCTGCTACTTGTTGTTTCTAGACATTTTCTAACATCATTTACATGTATTAAAAGCATGAAAGAATTCCTATAACTATTTTTTTAATTTGCCAATATGTTTTCAGTCAGTTTTCAGTATGGGTGTTTCCACATATTTATGTATCACCTTCGGTTAACTCTTTCAGTTCCATTCACATCTCAAGACGTTTTTATAACCCAAACTTTCACTGCCAACCCTGACATTGAAATCTGCCTCTTTTCAACGGCCAATAATTCCAGAACAGAAAAATGATATGAACACACTTTTTTTTTTCTGATGAAAGAAGATACTTTAATCTTTCATTTGGTAGGCTTGGTGTTTGCATAGTCATACTAAAGAATATTCTGTGAGGCTTGGAAAATCGGGACAAATGCATGAAAAAACTGGGGGAGTCAGCATATAGCTGAGTTGAAAATGGCTGGCACTCAATGAGTTAAGGGAAACAGAAAATTAATTGCTGTCAGAAATAATAACAAGGCCACAAACTTCAATCAAGATCAGTGTAGCGAAACTTTTCTGATGTCTTCAAACATTAATGAACTAGAAGGAAACGGCTTGACAATTACATTTCTGTACTCATCTTTCTCATGACTACAAATGATGTTGAACTCTCAGAATGATTTATATTCATACTTTATCTGCCCTTTGTTTCCTAATGCCAAATCAGATGTTTGTGTGTGACATAACCATATATTTATTATTTGTGTCATCATCTATCTGTTCTGTAATTGTAGTATTATTCTCATTATTAAGAAATTAATGAATCTTTATTTTCTTTTTTTAGCACCTTCTCATGGAAATAATAACACAAATCAGCCACAGTGAAAATAAGTTGTGCTCACAATTTAGCAATTAAGTCACAGAAATCCTATAAAATCAAGAGACATAAAACATCAACAGTGATGCAACAGCAGGGCTATGAATTAGACATTGATGTCAGTGATGGAATAAAGAGGAATTAGAAAGGATATTGTGATTAGAGAGCTCACCAATCATGAGATAGAAAAACAGGGTCCAATGCAGTGATTAGGATTCATAGGTGGATGGCTTGATGTTTTTTGATTGCGTGGTCTCAAAGGCTGCATCCTAATTTGCTTCGGTTTGTGTTTGGAGGTTGTTTTTCTGAGTGTGTCACTGCCAAAGTGTGTCTGTCAATGTCTCTGAGGAAAGAAAACAACCGATAATTTATTTGGCACAAATGGAGACACAAACCTGGATATGGAAGAGATGTCAAATTTGTGTGTGTGTGTGTGTGTGTGTGTGTGTGTGTGTGTTACAAGTGGGACATATTTGAGATGTCGCTAGTAGCGTTGAGGGAGTGGGGGGAGCATTGCTTGCATAAACATACTGCGAGTATATGATAACCTAATCTCAAAGCACAGACATTTTCATGCAGGTGAAACCCTCAAACTGAACACATTTATGGGGGCTTGCTTGTAGAAAAGCCTAAAAGCAATACCACAGTTATTATTTGACTCCAAAATATAATAACAGTGCTCAAATCGACCTGCGAATGAAAGTGCTATCTAATGATAGCAAGGATAGCGTGCATGCAACTCTGATCTTTCATTCTCATCATTCTCATGAGCTGATCCTATGATAAGGATTTACACTTAACTCCAAAATGCTGCTTTCTAAGTATTGGTGGGTACCTCACCTTGGACCACAGTAGGGCACCATTATTCACAATTGGATTTGTTTGAGGAGTTTGTTTTGTGGTTGAGCACAGAATGGCACAATGTGAGAGATGAATTTTAATTTAACCAGTTAAAACCTCCTTAAAGTAATTGCAAACGCTTGTGGTTCCCCCTGCAGCTAAATCTCTGTCATTATCTTTATATTCTCAAAAATAACCGGTCATTTTTAGACACACCATGATAATTCGGACATTGTTAAAAGTACAAGATCATGGAAAATTGACTTTTTGTGGTTTTAAAACTAAAATACCCATCCCTAATCTGTCTAGATGTCCCAGACATGAGGAAAAAAGTTCTCCCTTTTTTGCCTTGCTCCTTCTATGAGAAAATATTTCAGATCTGAATACAATTATGACATCACAGTAGGATTCATACCTCCTCCAAGGTGGAGGCTCTACAGGTGCTCAGAGTTTTGTTCTTTCCACACATACGAGTAAAACGCTTGAAAGCCCAAGCCACACCCACTAAAAGCCAATTCCACAATTATCTTATTACTTATATTGTCATTAATCTTTTAATTATAAAAATTAATACTGTGTATTTTAAGAGGCTTTATTCAATGAAGGATTTAGTAAGTGGAAACTTCTTTGCATAACTTTTTTTTTCTGTTTATTCATGCAGTATTACACCATGTTATTTTAAGTAGAAACATGGAAACACTATTATAGGGTGTCAGAAATGCATGAAAATGTTTTAACCTGGACCACACCTTAATTGCAGTATGGGTCATTACAGGTCACATTATGCATGCAAGCATGAGGCATACAGCTCTGCTATATAATCACAGAGACCTCACCAAAGTGGACAAATTACCCACCTAGTTTGCCAGTGTCCTTACAAGACCTGTGACAATGAGGGCAAATAAAAAGAGCACTAAGGGTGCTCTCAGAGTGTTCTCATCGTGTAAAATAAAATAACATGTTTGCGGCTCGTAAATTCTAAGCCGTTAAAAGGTGCAAATTTAAATTGAGAGCTTCATCAAACATTGTTTATGAAACACAACAATGCAGCTGCATAGGCAGGAATATTTACCCTTCACAAGCTCCAGGATCATTTTCATTGCAGGAATAATTCCTTTTTATGTGATCGTATACTATCCTGCCAATGCTAAACCAATTTTATTAAGTCCGGCTTAATTAGACTAAAACTAGAAGATGCACTGCACTCGAAGGTGATGACTATTTTCATGAGATTAGTGCAGCTTTTGCTCTGTTTTCCATTTACTGACCTCAGAGGTCACTTAATGTTGTGTATCACGATTGTCCTCAGCACCCTTCAACTAAATCTAGTGAAAGAAACCGAAAATGTTCGGTTCTTTGCTGAACTCTAATTTCTTTTCAACAAAGCCCAATTCAAAACCAATAATGAAAAGCAATAGAATTAAGAATTACTCTTGAGGGTATTAAAGTCCTCTTTCCATGTTTTTTTAAGGTTATAAGAAAGCGAATAATGATTCTCATTCCCTGCAGTAAATTACTGCCCCCCCCCACACACACACACATACACACACACACACACACACCATCTGCACTTCAGAGGACTGCAGACTGTAAAATTACCTAATCAGAGAAACTTGTTAATTCTCAGCCGTTAGTCATCACACATAAACAAGGTGATACACACACACACACACACACACACACACACACACACACAAAGGCAAACGCATACACAACCACAAAAGCAGAACATAAACCTCTATTAAACCAGATGACATACCAAATGTAAAATAGTGTTTTGGAAGAAATGTTTGTGTGTATGAGTCCATGCGTGCATAGTCTCTTCCCTATCCCGTGAAAATAAAGAGTTGTTGATTGTTTATGAGTTCTTTACATATATTGGATACAGACTGAACAAGGCCATGCAGATCAAAACGTAAAACGTATTGTGCCAATACTACCCAGACAGGGCAATAATTTGTGAGCAACAAAGCATTTTAAATTTGCCGTCCTGCAGTAGTTACTGCAGCGCTGCAGTTTTGGACTAAAGATGCCAATAAGCCGTGGTAATGAAATATCTGTGAGCACTGGCGATGCAGTCGTAGTAGACCATTTCTGCAGCATCTATGCTGATCTGTATCTGTTGCCTAACTACATTGCCTTCGCTTTTCTTGTGCGATAAAGTTTTCCCTGAATGGAAGAACATAATCTTTATCGTGTACTATCATAAGAGGTTGGCTACGGCGCTGCCAAGTCAGGTTATCATGCAAAGGTTCTGGCAGTCATGGGTTTGGGCTTTTGGTCTTGTTCCTAATGTGCTGCTGCCTGTTTGGCCTTGCTCTTTTCTCCCATTTCTCTCATCTCATCCAACAGCCCATTAATCCATATTTACATCACCATAAAGAGGTTGTTCAGCAACAAAAGTGATCTGGTGAAAGGTCCAGCTGCAGCTTCACAGACTACATGACGCTCCCCTCCTTGAACCAATGGCTTTGGAGACCTTCAACTCGCCCTTTCCAGTGTGGATCATGTAGTATTTGTATGTTGTAGCTACTGTAAGTCAGCAAATGGACCAATTGGAGATGATGCACAAACAATAAATTAAAGATACGGTTTTATTTTATAGACATTGACTTATAAATCAATCGTCAAATTGAATCACCACACTCGAATCACAATGTGATGTACAATGTGTTCATGAGTGGTTAGAATTAATTTATGGCTGCTAATATATTTGCTATTAAGGCTCAAGGAATCCAGTGGGTGGCTTAGGGCTGAAAGTTCAACCTCAATTGTCCATAATATGGAAAAAAGAAGAGCAGAGACGCAGGCCAGAGATTTTAATTAGAACAAAGAAATGAGATGCATAAGGATCCACATAAAATACTGCTGTAAGTAGGTTTGTGGCACGCACTGTATCAATAAAGGTTTGATCTACATCAGGCAATAAAATATGGTGCCAACACACAAATATGGGCCAAAATGCAGTAAAATATGCCCCCATTTAATTATGTGTTTGCATAATTAAGAGACATAAATATGTATGGGTAAATGGTAATCCTGATAATGCAGCAGGACGTTTAGTTGAGTCACAACAGATTGCTATCGCCTGAGGTAAAGGAGATGCTTCTGTGAATATAAATGTCTCCTTTTCTTTTCATTCAGGTGAAAAATGGTCGTTTTGGCTTCGTATGGGATGCAGCGGTGCTGGACTACGTTGCTAACAACGATGACGACTGTTCATTCTACACCGTGGGCAACAATGCACCAGACCGGGGATATGGTATCGCCATGCAGCACGGCAGTCCGTACAGGGACATTTTTTCCCAGAGGTAAGAGATATGACAGTAACAGTCGGGAGTGACCTTGAATTCAGTTTATTATTTGAAGGACACGGCAAGTTTCATTGTCCTTGTCGTGATAACATTTGTTGTTGTTGCACTGAGATCTCCTTAAAATAAAAAAGATCTGATCTTCAGAGGAGCTCCTGAATATTGCTCCAAATTCATTTCATCCGAATAAAAAGAATTGTCACTCGCATAAAGTTTGCCCCCAATGCTGCTTGAAAATCTCCTGTGTAGGTCAGACTCCAAGCACAGGGAAGATTAAATTGTGCATCTATCTTCCGGAGGAAATAAGCGAACAGCACTTCTGTGTGGCTAAGCAGCTTAACCCCAGCATCAACCAGCGGTTCGCATTGAGGTTAAGAGAGTCTGACAACACCAGCTCGCAAATAAGTTAGCAGTCGACAGCACAGACTGATCCAAAGTGATCACAGTCGTTCCGCTGGAGTTCAGTCGGGGTTTGTTTGCTCAAAATATCTCATGGAGCAAGAAAATTATTCCTTCATGCATTCATTATTTTTTCTCCCCTGTGACTATTAGGATGCTTGATAACCGTGCAAAAGTCATTTATTCATTTACTGTCCTCCGTTATTTGTTTGCATTGATCTTTAAAACAGTGCTGTGACACGTGGCATCCCCAGACTCCAGGTCGAGTCATGTGGAGTGTTTCTTTGGAGGCCACATAAGCATCGAGTTTGAAGCTCGAATCCCGACAGAAAATCCGGCTTTAAAAACAGGCTTTATTTGGAACTAGCATAAGAGCGTCTTCATTAAGCTGCCATAACATTATACAGCTGATTTTATGTAATATAAATATATTACATGAAATAATCTGTCAGTATGCCATTGCTCTTGTGTCAAGGATGGGTTGATAAAATGCTGCAGGATCAATACTTTGATATTCGCAAGATACTCATTTGAAATGTTTTTTTTTTATCTCTGTTTATAGCTCCAAACCCAGTGAAGCGTTGTGCTCCAGAATATTGCCTCCTGTGGTTATTAAAATCAACAAGCAATTAATTGACAGAATTTATTCCAATTCCCTCTTATTATTTTTGGTGCGGCGTCTCACTCTCTCGGGAAGACAGTTTCAAACAGTTTATTCACACTTGTCCCTAAGGGTCACAGAAAAACACAGACATTATCAGGAGGAAGAAATGGTCACAGAAGTATAATTTATTTGTTTGTCTTTGATCTAAATTTTACATTTTTTTATGCTGATACTGTATCATACAGATTAGTGATGCTCTAACGCCAGAGAATATTTCAAGATGTTTTATTATATTTGTTGGTTTTTATCAGACTGGAGACTTGTTTGATATTTTGGCTTGTTTCTTTGTTTATCATCAAAGATGTTAAAAAAATATGTTGTTTTTTTTAAAATTATGGTGGAAAGGTGTAGCACAGTTTACACAACAACATTTTGTCTACATCAGGAAAGCGCAACATTCTGTAGCACGAACAAACCCAGACAATCCGCATCTGTATCTTTGGTGCTATTCTGGCCATAGTAGGCCAAAAGAGCACCAGTTGTGTTTTATCACAGCAGCCTTCCAGCCAGAAGCCTGTTTTCAAAAGTTACAACTTCTGTCCCCAAAAATGGTGTTCTTGTCTAAACAAATGGCTAATATGTAAAGAAAAGCTTTTTTGTCAATAGATTCAACAAAAAAATATATATAACTTTTTACAGTGCGCTAAAAGCCAAAGAAAACAGAAGCACATTGACAGTGTGACTGACTGAACTTTTATGGTTACTTAGATGGTATGTTCCATCGCAAAAACTAAACAAGCATGATCATCTTTAATATTGAGGATTAAGTTATGGATTACATCTACAATGGTTTCTGCCTGGTTACCGGTACTTTGGAGTTTGGATTGTTAACACTCCATTAGTCACGGCTGTAGAGACCTGTAAAAGAGATGCCTTTCATTTCCCTTTGATACCAGCAAAAATGATGAGGTTGTTCCATTATTAAGGAGCCAATCACAGCAACAAGCCGTGATGGCATCTGTCCAAAATAGAGAGGGGAATTTTTGTGGAACTAGTATAGAAGCCGGAATGTTATTTAGTCAACCGAATGACACGGCCTGTGATATCTAATGAAATGAGATGCCCGTGATTTTGCTGTGAATTTCTCTATAGATCCACTAAAAGTGGGTTTCTAAAGCAATGACACACATCGCAGCACGGATGAGGAAAGAAGCCAGCCGAAAATCACTCGAGTTGATGAAAGGAATTAAATCTGCTATGCCTGCACTAACCTCCTCAGTAAAGATGCTGCAGCTTCTGTGTCAGGGATTTTTTTAGACTATTCAAAACTTATATTTCAAGACTTGACTTGACATCGCAAAAGAAAATATCATCAACCTTGGGCTCATCTTTAATATTTTAGAGGAGCATGTTCTATACCAACATTACTTTTGATTTTGTCTATCACAGCATGTTCTCAGAAAACGAGCTCTCCATGGATGTATTATTGTAGTTGTGTTGTATTATAGGGTAACATGTAAATCAAACACAATTATTTGTAATCATTTGATATTAACAAGAAAAAAAATCAATATATAAATAACAGAAGACATGAAATTACATCCTCGATAATAATACAGTACAATACTAAAGATCCAAACAGTGAGTGATTGCGTTCGGTAATATGAGAAAGAAACCCCTGAAGAGTTATTTGTGTGCGTGCATTTATTCGTGGAGTCTGCATACTTGAGGAGTGTTTACCTTCTACAAATCCCTGGAGGAAATATGAGAGATGAAAAAATAACTTATTTTCTTTGACACTTTTAGAATAAAGAGAGACGGGCAACACCTGTGGAAAGAGACAAACCGCTGCAGCTTCATCGCTTTCTACCACTTTGGTTGTTATGCAAAGCCATTGCCGATGTACAAAGTGCAGCACCGTCTGCCTGTTCCTGTTTGTGTGAATCTGGCTGTATTTGTCTCCAATGTTGAACAAATAATGTGCGGCAGTGGACACGCTTGCATGCGTGTGTGTGTGTGTGGGGGGGGGGGGGGTGCCTGGTGGTCAGCGACTGATGCAGACAGCCTGCAGATTTACCAGAGTCAGGAAGCCGTAGCGTAAAGCGTTAGTTTGCTAATTTAAACTGACAGCTACTGACAAGTTGTTTTGAAGTGCTGAAGGGACATGATTGTGGGGAAACAAAAGTAAGCCTCATCTCCTGGGCACATATTGTTTTGATCTGTGTTATTCTGCAGGCATGAATGTGAACATTTACAATGGGATATTTCATCCATAGCAGATGGACATCTGGAGGCGACTGCCATCTCAAAAGATAAACTGCAGGCCAGACATTTCGTCGTGCATCCTGAACATGATCACTGTTTAGATTTCGATTCTAAATGGACGAGATGCCACTTTCTTATTGTTAATTGTCAGGATTTTAGTTCCGTGTTCCCAACAAATGTATTAAAACTAAATGATAATTGCCAGTTGGAATGAACAGTTGAATTAACTTAATTATATGTGGGGGGGGGGGGGGGGTGCCGGTGATATCACCGTGCAGTGTTTTTTCTCAATACTATTTTTAATTGTATGAATGAATGATTCCACCACTTGTCTCACAATATCGCAATTACATTTCTATTTTATTTTCTGGCTTTAGGCAAATGTCGCTTATAGGCT
Source organism: Brachionichthys hirsutus (assembly GCF_040956055.1). Classification (NCBI taxonomy): domain Eukaryota; kingdom Metazoa; phylum Chordata; class Actinopteri; order Lophiiformes; family Brachionichthyidae; genus Brachionichthys; species Brachionichthys hirsutus. The sequence goes on along the minus strand of NC_090900.1, from coordinate 5,957,288 downwards.
GAAGGCTGAATGGTTTTAAATTAGAGCCGCGGTGTGCTGTGTTTCCTTCAGGAGCCACGGTATTGCACGCAACGTGCTATAGTTGGGAGCCTAAATTAAGCATGCAACAGCAACAAATCATACTTAGAATCCTAGACACAACAACACCTCGGAGATCATGGGTTACGCTGTTGTAGTGAGCGCACGCCACAAGTTGGCTTCACTTTGTAGGAAGGACTTTAGCCTGTTGTCCAGCGACTCATCGCTTCCCGGCCTGGGTTGTATGACAAGTTAAAAATATTCTCCATCAGGTTCTGGGCGAGTGAGTGACGGCTCAAAGGAATGGAGCTTTTTAGGCCTGGAGTGGTTCGTGTTATATCTTATCTTGGTCAAAAACACATGTCCCTCCACATAAAGGGGATGGTGGTTTGACCAAAATAGACACGTTTCAATCCGAGATGAAAAACCTTAAATTAGAGAGAGACTGATGGAGTTCATTGCAGCGATGTTAAGTATGTTGTATGGCTTTCATACAAGCCTTGTGACAGTAAAAGGGATCATTTACTGCTGATCCCAGCTAATCTCTCTCCCCTTTCATCACTTTTTAAATAACGGGAAACGATGTAACGAGGGCAGAAGGCTCCAAATGTGCATGTTGGTGATAAATATTCACCCTATTTATTTTTTTCTCGCAAATTTTAAAGGGAGTTTAAAGGTTGTATAAATTAATATAGTTTCAACACGTTCTACATCTTGGATAAAAGATGTGTGTTATAAGTTTTTTAGAATGCTAATCCTTCATTATTTGTGTGTACGCATGGTCTGAGGAGGTTCTACATTTGTTCGTAGAGGAGTAAGGACATGCTGATGAATCAGATTTGTTTAACTTTTCTTTGTTGTTTAGCAAGATTCATCTTCATAATCTTCCCCAGATCAGCCACACACTGTGCCTTAAAGATGCTTAATTGAAAAGTTTGTTAACAAAGTGTTTGACATTGAATCCTGAGAGAGCGCTAATTGGGCTAATTAAGCTTTGCAAATGTTACTTAAGAGACCAAAGTCCCACGAGCAAAAGACCTTCTCTACCCCGTTGCTTGAGCTTCAGTTTAGTGGCATGCTGTTAATTGAAAGGGCATAATAGTGGATCAGTGGTTTGTGCCTCGCAGTAGGACAGTCTTTTATTAGAACATTGACCCCGCTTCGTTCCCTGTGGTTATTTGTGCTCATTGTAATTCCATGTCTTTCAAGGAATACATGTTGAGATACCCTCCATCAAGTACACTCCTGGACCTCTGTAGGGTCGGTATCTCTGTTTCACTCAAGAGACGAAATAAAAATATATATGAATTGTCTCTTGATTGATGATTTTGTCAGAAAATCTTTGGCGCTTGACTATTTTGAGAGCTTTTGTCATCAAAGAGCATCTTCCCTGAACAGCACCAAGATAAATCCCCCCAACGTATCTAGATAATGGTGGTGGTGGTTGCGGCTGAGACCAATGATGCTGATGAAATAGTGAATTTGGCCAAAATACAAATACTAGGAGCTGATGGGGAGATGTTAGGATTGCATTTTACAGTAGCATGAATGGGGAACAATGGAAATCATATGTAAAGCAGCAAAATTAGGTAACAACGAAGATGGGTTGCCGTGCGATTGGGTATATGTAGGGGGGAAAAGCAGTTTAACGAGACTGAGCATCTTCATCTCCACCTCCTGTCTTTTCCTCACATGTATAGGGAGTGGTTATAGGTAGATTATTATCACTCCACATCAAAGCTTGCATTCATATCTTGTGTTTGTGATGACCTAGCTCAGCGGTCTCGGGCCATTGTAGAACAGCACACAAGTCATCGTCTGATGCCGTTGAGTTTCCAGATTCGTTTTTTACGGTTTCATTGAATTTATGTTGATATAAATGATAACAAGCATTCCACCATCTCAGGGTGGGGGCATTGGGTTGCAGACTTCCTTACACGGTAGTCAGTCCAGACAGTGCTTAGAGTCTTTGCTCTGGTGAATCAGATCTCGATCAGTAGCTTAAACTTCGGCCCTCAGGTGTTGACTCATTCGTCTTAAGTCCTATGATGTCCATGTTGTTGAGAAGCAGGTTACCAGCAGGTATTTTGAAGATCCTGGTCCCTTGTGTGGATTCTTCGTGATGAGCCGACATAGCAAAAGGCAATAAGCTCATAACGTAATGCTTTATTGACTCTCCCTCACGTCTACAAAGCAGGCCAGAACTCAGATTCAGCAGACAATGTACTCGTATTGATTCAGAGTTCAAGGATACTTCACTTATTTACTGACGCAGTTGCCCAAGTTCAACTCTCAAGTTGATGATTGGCTTCCTTAATTCCTCCTTTTACTCTCTTTCCCCAGAATAATTAAAACACCTGCTGCCACGTAAGGAATCACCAAAATCTTTTCACACAACAACATTTTAATTCATCTGACCCTGCGCTCTTCAGAACCACAGAGAAAACTCCTTTTAGAGATGCTATTTTGACTTTATAATAAGAACATGTTTTTCATGTTTTCCGGCGAGGCAGCCAGAGACCACTGGTGTTGGCAGCTTTGTGTTAAACTAGTAACTCAGCTGTCAACTCAGTGTTCTTCTCATTTAAGGAGCTGACAGCCTGTGGTCGTCTCTGAGCATTTTGCATAACACCTCTGTGTCTCAACCCCCTCCCCCCTCCCCCTCTCCCCTGCCCATTATATTTGACATTATTTTTCAGCTATTTTTCTATGCATGTCTCTGCATTCCTCCCCACATTGCTTCTCTTATCTTTAGGCGTTACTTCCCCCACCCCAGCGCATCATCACTCTCTTCAATCCTTCCAGAGTTTTGGTGAAAAGGCCTCATCGCAATCTACCCCCTTAACCTGCCATATGCTGCAGCAAAGGCAAAAGCTGCCCAGCATGATCCCTTCAGGAATTTCAAACTCCTTTTACAAAATCAGAAGACAGCATCTGTGAGGATTGACTATCAATGACTGATGCTTCACACATCACTTTCATGGTGCGTGTCCTGTCCTGCATCAGTGTTAAATCTCCAGCTTGCAACTTTCTGTTAAAAAGCTGCTGCTGGCTGGCTGGCTGGCCTTCCCTTTTTCTCCCATGTTGTCGTCCATCCAAATGGACTATTTTATTGTCAGCCATCCGTCTCTTTTCACTCTTTCTCACTCAATTTGCATTCTTGCCACTCTCTCTAAGCCAGTCACATCTCCTCTCCCTACTGTATTGGTGTTCTCTTCCCACCTGACTCCTCACTGCAACTTCCACTTTTCACTGTATCTAAATTCGAGATGTTAGTGCTGCAGAAGTGACAGGGGAATCATAGTCAATGCAAAAGAGCAAGACACATTGCGCTTTCCCTTAGGTAGTATTTGGCTCTGTGATGATGCAGTACGCCTCATAACCTCTCTTAGAGAGACTTTGGAGGTCTGTCTCACAACTTTTCCCATTATTGAACTGTTTCCTGTCACGGTTGTTCATCTCACCGACACCACTCTATAGTTTAATGGATACAGCAGCAGTAAATACCTGCTATACTGGAAAGAACAACGCGGTGCATAGCCTACATTGACTGGGGTCTTATGGATGGGGCCGGGTATGACTGCAATCAAAACTTTATATATGGAGTTATTTTCTGCCCCATTGCATAAAATAACTATAACATAACTAGAGGGGGTTTAAAGCTGACTTGTTTTGATACCAATGACTTGAGATAACAGCCTTTCAAAACTGACTTTATATCCTATTGTCTGTCGGGAGCAGCTCTACTTTCTTTCTTTTCTTTTTTTACATCAAAAGTTGCTCCCGGCAATGGTGCAGCACCGTAGTGATAAACACTCTGGACAGCCTATTTTCACTCCAGTGGGGGCATCGCTGGTAACATTGTATCCTAATTACAACCGTCGCAATTAGGATATTGTTGAACATGAAGTTACATGAAGTCCTAAATGCTTATTGTTACGGTAATAAGGAGACACGCAAGTCCTCATTCAAATAAATAAAGAATGCAAAAATGTTTTTGTTTGGAAGAAATTTGATGCCAACAGTTGAATTGGTATTGTGATATGTGTGAACATTATGAACAAAAAAGTTAAAAATAAGTTATTTTCAGTGTCCAAAAACCCCCCCTCAACCTGTAGGTTTGAAGCTCCTTGTAAAAGACAACATATGTTTATTTATTTTCTCTCACAGGAAAGAGAGAGTGAATAAATGAAATGTACATTTATCTTCTGGCTTTGCGGAGGTGTAAATGGCCCTGACTTCTGGCTCTTGTTCAACTATCTCTGTTTTTTGTGTGATGATCATTCATCTTGAGTGGCCCCCAATGTTACCAGCTACATCCCCACTGGAGTTAAAACGGATTGTTCAGAGATCATTCATCATCATTCATCATTCTTTCTCTCCCTCTCTTTCTTTCTCTCTCCACTTTGTACCCTTTGATGCTCCAGTCCCTTTCTCCATAATCCATATCCCCATGGTGTCATTTTTTTTGGGGGGGGGGCTCGAGTCAACTAATAACATGTGATCATTTCACCATCAAGACTGCTGCCATAGAGTTGCCATGGTAACATCCAGTCTTCTCAGTAACTGCCACTGCAGAGAGAAGAGGGAGGCATAGACAGAGCTTACACACACACACACACACACACACAGCAGTCGCCCTGCACCACACGGGCATCCCTTGCTCATTTGCTTTAACAGCCAGTGGGAGTGTTAAAGTCATTACAGATTTCCCCAGTCAAAGTCAATGATCTCAAAGCAAGGTGATAACTCATTACACACATAGAGTTAATGCAACTCAAAGCACACCAGCTGTTTCACAGACCTGCTTACATCCACGGGGAGACGTGCTTGCAGACGCCACACCCGGACGCTCAATAACATTATAATAATACTCTATGTATACAGAATGATGTACAGAAGGACAGATGTTTCACTATCTGAATAGACACCCATTTTACACTTGTTCCATAATTACATTTCACTTACTGCACACACTTCACGCCCCGCACGCATGCAGCTGACAGTGACGTTGAAACTAACACATATATTGTACATTTTAGTGGATAATGATGCATTTAATTGGGTGTTAACTTGCATTGGACATCAGTATAGCAGCCCCCTTACTGTGCAGTGCCACCTCTGTTATTCAGACTCCAGTGATGCTGGTTTTGGTAATTAAAGTGATTTGTTTATTTTGCCTGATACATCAGGCATAAGTGTGCTGACTGAGGATGTAAATCTCAAAACAATTACAGCCCTTGAAGTGAAAGAAAAGATCACACACATCACTTACGTGTGTGTGTGTAGTCTCAATATTCTATACTGTATATTCAATCTGAAATTGAAGCAAAAAACATTGTTCAAAGAAAACACTATCTCTTCTCATGCTTTTTTTTTTAACTCCATAAAACCATGGTGAAGCTTTCATGGGGACATACATTGAATCTTCATCTGTACTGTTTTTAAATGCACCAAACTCCTAATGAGGTCAGTTTGTCATTATTTTCACTTAAGTAAATCCACTCAGCTGTGCTGCTGTTTGTTCACACAGCCAAGGCACAAAGTCTCCTTTGTGTTTTTCTTTAGGTGAGACAGCAGCAGACAAATTAGAGATCTAGCCTGATAGTACACTGCAGGAAACCTTTGACTCAACCCGTGTTTTTTTACCAGCCAGCTGACAGTGGTCTTCCATCCTGCCTGTCCACCATGCACGGGACAGAAGTACGCAAAAGCACATAGTAACCGCAAGCGTTTCATTTCCATCCATCCGACCTCAATCGTCTCATCTACAGCCGCTTTTCCGCCTGGCGGATCATGGGTGTTGCTGGAGCCTATCTCAGCTGACTACTGGCGAGAGGCGGGGTACACCCTGAATGCATCGCCAGCGTGTCACGGGGTCAAATTGGTGTGTTTTATTTCAGTGTGGGGGCATCGTAACCTCAGCCTGATGAACGTAATTTAAGTGCAGTTTTTTGCACATATGCGTGTGTGGTCGATTTAAGGGCCTATCGGTGAGGCAGATTTCGTATAACTTTGATAGGCCAATTAGTGCAGCATGATAGATGATGAGCTCCTCGGGCAGACGGGGTCATAATCGAGGGGAGAGAGAATCACTTTGTCCTGGCAAATCTGTTATGTTCTGTTCTCCCTTCATGTTTCACACATCCTATTCACATCCTAGTATTTCCACAGATGAAAGGCTCTTTCTAAAATGTTTGTTTTGGGTTCATCTTTGATTTTGTTTGGGGGGGGGGAAGCTATATTTTGCTTATTTTTGTCTTATTTGGCAAATTGTGATGACATACAATTAGTCAGAGAATTTCTAGTTTGTCTGATGGCTTTGTTGTTTCTCTCTGAGAGGATAATTACCTTTTCCGCTGTTTCTGTGCTTCCTCAAATGTCAACGATAAAGATCTTGTGAATAATTTTACCAAAAAGTAATTTATTGTCAGACAAATTGGGTTCAATAGTATTAAAGTAGATTAAGTCAGATAATTGATGCAGATTGTCTCAAGTGGCCCCAAACAAAAATGTCATTTGTGGCACATAAGAACAGTCAATATATGAACAGAGAACCATAAAGCCAGACTTTTCAGTCATGAAAAAGTCATCAGATCAAACAAAGACCCTTCAGACGTTGGCCAAATTCAAAGCAAGAAATCATGCCTGGATTCTTTGATAGGTGGGATTGCTTTTATTCCATCTCATTAACCTGCGAGTAATCCGTCTTCCCGTGTGTAGGGGGGGGGGGGGGGGGATCTGTTGTCCAAGTGTGAGTACTATAAACCAGCCTAGTTTGTTCTCCAGGCACTTTAACGTTCATAAAGTAACCTTTTCTGAACACGCCCGTAAAGATGCTGTCTCGTTTACACACGGGTGGCATTTAAAATCAAGATTGCAGCCATGTCAGCATGCATATTTACAATGTGTTGTCCTGCATGTAAGCATGACTGTGTCTGTTCTTCCAAGCAATCAGGCAAATCACAGACACAAGCTTTGTGTTTTACAGCACAACATTACAGTCCAAAAAGTAGCTCACTTACTTGATTGTCAGAAAATGGAGCAGGGCCCAGTGCTCTGCTAAAAAAAGAACCGGTGCATGATCAATGTAAGATGAGGGGTTTCTACACTGACTGGCTCTTCTCTGTAACAGCGAAACATATCTCCGACACTAAATCTTTTCTAATCTTCCCACAAATCTGCATTGGTCTGAACATTCATGCAATCACACCGGCAGTTGTTTGGCATGATCTCTTATTGGACTCACTCTATGGATTTGCTGTTCAAATTTCTTTTTTTTTTTATTCTTTATTATTCATGTCTCTCCTCTCCTCTCCTCCAGCATTTACAATCACAATTAGAATTTTAGCCATGTAGCTCCCCAGTTCTCCAGTCCCATCCATTCAGTTGACCCAGGAAGTGATAAGAGCTTGTCCATTAGTCTGTTCAGTGGATTGATTGTGAAATATGTTTTCGGTGTATTTTGGATGAAATTAATTTTGTAAGCTCTTTGCAGAACTCATTTGCATTTCGTGATTGATTTTAGTTAGTTTTTTGCATTCTGTATGGAGGAAGAATGAAGATGCGATATTGCCACTGTCATTTACGTCAGTATGATGTCAGTGAAACAGCAGCAGGCAAATGCCCCCCCCCCCCCCCTCCAAAAACTCTGTCCATAATTGCAAACATCTGTTTCGTGTCACTGTTTGCTTGGACATGTGTGAAGTCAAGTTGGTGACTGTGTTCATAAACGTGCATTTGCTCTGTTGGCATTAAATACTGTGGGGCCCTGTTCTGTGAGTGTTATCAGGGAGGTGCCACATATGCATAAACATGCACAACTAAATATGTTCCAGGTTGCTGTTTTCCTTTGTCTCCCCATTTCCCTGTGCCACTCTCTGTGGCAAATTGCCTTTTAAATATCCAACCAAATGCTATCAGAGCCTCAGTATGCCTGCCTCTGTGTGTACAGCCCACCTCCAAGCCAAAATGAACGACCCAGTTAAACAGTTAATCTGAAGGCTAACAGAGGGGCACCATCAACCTCTGAGCTGTATTCTCTCTGAAGCCATCAATCGTGGGACTAAAGCTCGTCTGCATAATGACATTGTGGCTGCAAAATATATTAATGTTAGCCATAATGAGTTTGACAGCCCAATATGGTTGTCAGAGCTCAGGGAGGACTTTCATCTTGCAAACACTGCCCTCAAATGGAAGAGAGGCGTTACGCCAGCAACAGGAAATGCTGCAGCGTTGTCTGGGCTTTGTGCAGTTGGTTTATGCAAATGCTTTTAATCCTGCATGATTGTTATGAAGCATTTTCAGTCTGTAATCAGTCAAATGACAGCCAGACAGCATCTATTATTATGCACAATAACTATGTGGACAGCTTTAACTTGCTCCTCTCAATACTGTTTGATTGCTGTACTTCATGCATCTACTCTTCAGCCACTCAATCAATGCCTGTAATTTAATGCACCCTTATTTCTCTTGTGTTCTCCTTCAATGGCCAGAAACATTGCAAAAACAAAACTTTATATGAATATTTAAGGACACAGATACAAATAGATAGATTAATACTGTGCCATCCTCACACACTCATGTCTTTTGTCTCCATCCTAGAATATTGGAGCTCCAGCAGAACGGGGACATGGATATTCTGAAACTCAAGTGGTGGCCTAGGGACAGCCCCTGTGACCTTTACAGCTCTGTCCAGACACGACAGCATGGAAACGCCCTGGACATCCATAGCTTTGCAGGCGTTTTTTGTGTCCTAGCAGCCGGCGTGGTGCTCTCCTGCCTCATCGCCATGGTGGAAAGCTGGTGGTCACGGAGGAAGGGATCCAGAGTCCCCTCCAAAGAGGTAGGAGCATGGATGGGTGACTGTGAGGAGGAAGCATGCTATATAAAGATGTAGAAGACTTGCAATAGAGTTGTTTTCCTATGTGTAGAAGTCTGATAGCGAGAAAAAGTCAAATGAAATGAAATAAAAGTTGATGAGGGACATGTCATGTAGCAGGGGGCAATTAGAGAGAAATGTGAAATGTCTAGGTATAAAGTATAAATTTGTTACTAGGCATGCAAAGGTGAAAAAAAATCCTTAAAATCAGGCTGCATGAGCGAGAGAAGGATTTGAGAAGTCTTCTTTGCGAAGGAGCGGTGACACCAACAGCGCTTCTAATCTTTGAAAACTTTCCATGTTAACAAAGTCACTTCCCTCGAGCTGAATTTGCACTGACGCAGCATCAGCACTACTATTCCAATCGCACAGACTGCAACTGTATTCGTTTGGCTTCTGCACATTCTGTCAAAGAGAATCCTGGAGGTGCTTATATTAGGCCTCCCGTAGCACAACTGACATTGATCATATGCAGAGTCTTCTGTTTTGGAATCTCTGCGAAGGGAAGGAAAAGTCAAACGGAAGTTGTTGTGCACAGATTCCTGTTAGTCCTTTCTAAAATCAACGTCAAATGTTCATTGCTAATTGGAAACAAAATGTTTTTGTTTATTCATAGTCCTCATTTGTCAATCTAAAGCACAATTTCTACTGGTGCCAAATAAGACACTTAATAACTGTCATGATGAATTCTGAATCATCTGACAGTTTGTGAGTTTCTCAGTGGCGTTATTGTTATTTTGCTCTTTCAGTATTTGGTCATATTATGTACGCAGCTGTCAACTCTTATTGATGTCCTGCATAAATTATTTTTAATGATTTATCAACCCTATTTTGAGGGCTTTGACTAGAATTCAAAAGAATCAGTGTCAACAGGCTAATCGATTACCTATTAATCTGAAACGTTCTTGTTTCTAGAGAAGGAAGGAACACAGACAAGGTTAAGAGCAGCAACAGTAAACAGCCTGGGGGCATTGGAATGGTGCAGTGTGCAGACTCAGAAACAGGTTCACACTTATAAACATGGATATTTATGCCAGCACTTCCACCAACACTCCACCTTGTAAATTAGCAGCAGCACCCTGTGAAATATCCAATCAGTCTATGTGCGGTTGATCACCTCGGCGGGGATATCATTTAAGACAATCAAACTTACTCTGCCAACATCGTCCCTTCGTAGAAACCCTGCAGTCTGCCGTGATGCTTCATTCCATATAGACATGAAAGGGGATGTCATCAGGAAATTTTTAAATGACAATGTCTTAAAGTTGCTTTTATGTGACTGCATTCTAATCACATGTGTTCCAGCCCTTATTCAGAATACAGCAACGCACCTTTATTTTGGCCTCTCCAATTCAACTGTTTTATCCACAGAAGGTTTTCACAAGGCTCCCATTCCAGCTCCCAACGGGACCCCCACCTCCTCAACTCCCATGCATAATTACGTACCTAAACACAAAGGGTGGGGGAGTGTTTAAGTAAATAATGTTAATTAGAAATGTGCAACTGCAGTCAAGTGCACCAAATTTGGTGTGGAAAAAACATGCCTCGAATTAAAACAGTCCGTTAGGTAAAAAAAATAAAAATGTAATCATGTCTGAAATTAATATTTTCACCTTTGGCTTTGAGTTAGTAACAAATTAGACTGAGGCATGTAGCATCACAAATTGTGTTTAGTAGGGGAAAAAAGATGACACAAATGGGATGATTTGGTGTCCAATTAATAATAATTGACTGATAAGATCCCCTTATCAGTTTTAAGTAATTAAGAAGAAAGTTTCAAAATCTTTATGAACCACAGGTTAATTCCAAGTCAATGAATGAACTGTTCTTCTGTTTTGGACAAGAAGCCTCATAAATTGTGCTGAGGAAGAACAATGACAGCTACTGGTAAAATACACATGTGTGTGTGTGTGTGTGTGTGTGTGTGTGTGTGTGTGTGTGTGTGTGTGTGTGTGTGTGTGTGCTGCAAACACCATTGAAATTGTTGCAGGCAAAAAGTGATTAATGACTTGCTGTAAACTTTCATACTGCAGTTCAGCGTGCCAACGGAGAAGCTCAATACCATCAACTTAGTTCATCTATTTATAACTTGTTGTTTGAGCTGTTTGTTAAATTGCTTTATTAATTAATTTTAAATGGATCCTATTAAATTCCTGATCAAATTATTTTTTCTTGCACCCATGTGGATTCCTCTTTAGAATATTAATGAACTAGGCTTGCAGACGTTTGCTTGTGTGGGCACAATCAGGCGCTACGAGGTCGGAATAGCGACGATAATATTGACTCAAAATACAATTTAAAAAAATTGCAGGGTGAATGTAATTTGTTCTCGATAAACTTTCTTTACTTTATTTTATATTGTGGAAGTAGATTAAATAGTAAGAATTAAACATATGTTGCATATCTGTCAGTTGATTCAGTGTCTAAGCAAACAGATATATTAACAACACAGCCAGAAATAGGTCCTTTAAATGTTTTAGATCACAAATAATTGCGTGCAATAGTATCATTACCTGTTGCAAAACTTTTATCCTATAGCCGTTTGGTTTGTGATCAGGCAGCAATGACCTGTTCTTCAGACGCAGCACACATCCTCTTCCCTCCGGCCCCCTGCTCTGTCATCATGTCTTCCACTGAGCAATCACCACCAAACCTTTGATTGAATCCAAGGTCGTGTTAAACACAGTGAGGTTTGGTGGCAACGTGCATAACCCCCCCCCCCCCCCCCCCCCGCCATCTTAATTAGCCATTAAGAGCAGCCAGCAGAATCAGCCCCTGGCTGAGTGTGCAGTGCAGTCAGGATGGAGGGACAGCAGGGATTTAAATAAGGGTAGTCTTTAATTCATATCGGTCTTATTTAAGGCTCCATCTAACAAGGTGTCAAGCAAGAAGATGACATGTGGAAAACAATAGTTAATATACTATGTTAATCCATCCTCTAAGTCATTTAGTATTTTATGTTGTTTCAAACTAGCAATTATAAAGAAAATGGTGTAAAAGGAAATGCACAAATCAAAAGTATTGGGCGAATAGTGGGAGCAGATAAAAGGGATGAGAAAAGTGCATCATTAGAATCGCTTCGCTGCTTTTCCACGGTGAAAATGAAGTCGGTGAAGTCAGCCATGAATGTTTTTGATAGTTGACCCTTGACAATTATCAAAGCACTGACCTATCGATTAGCTCAATATTAGCTCAGTGGAACCCCCGAACATCAAGGCCTCAGCATGCGCCAAACAGACCGCGAGATCATCAAACAGGATCTGACTTAATCGTTTTTCACTTGCACTTTTCTGTGTGCGGGGGCGGGGGGGGGGGGGGGGGGGGCTACATACAGTGGTTGTATAACATTCTGAAACCAACAATTCCGCAGAAATGCCAATTTCTATTTTTATTCTCCCACATAAGGAATGTCATCGCTTCATTTGCACATCTTGTTACAATAAGTGCAACAAGAATTACCGTACTTCCTTCAGGGAGACACTTCCAGCATTCTCCAAGCTGAAAACCGACAGCTTGTTTTTCATTTTGCAGAGATTTTTATTCCTTATTTCTTCCTTAAACCATCCATCACAATATGTGTGCAAACAGTGGGATTACCACGCTCAGATCTCAAACCATCTGTGCAGAATTGTTCCAAATGGGTGATCAGCTGCAAACACGGTTGGTGGGACGAGAACAGGAGCGAGTCCAGCTGGGTTCACTGCAGCATGTCCTCACTCAGCGGAGGGAGGAAGACAAATTTAAGACAAACTTCAAAATGGCTAATTAGATAAATTCCATATGATGCATTTCAACAGTTAGAAAAAAAATCTGCCTCTGCATGCCAGTTGGTCCTGGTGGAGAAAGTATTTTGTGAATGTCACACAACTTCCTTAAGTGAAATTAAAAAAGTGAGAGTCGCCATGAAGCTTGTAATTAACTCCGCCGCTTTCTGTGCGTTTCAATGACAAACTAATTTCCCTTTGCTTTACTGTCGCGGTGAGTGTCCGCGCCACTTGAGAGCATCCCACTGAGTCAATAGTGTGCAGCTTGTTTTGCATTTTTGCAAGCTTTTTTATAAAATATGAGTTTCTGTTGACCCGTTCTTTATGCGTGGGCCTAAGAACTTGGCTGAGTTAGATGCACTGGCACCAGAAATATCAACTGGGAGTGCAGACTTGCCATGAGCGCTCTGCCTCCGATGCCCTACTCCAACACAGCATCTCCCAAAAGAATGTGTATAGAATTATTGCGCAGAGAATTCAGGATATTATCAGTAGTTCTAATAGCTTCTAATTCTAATAGCTTTTTTTTCTTTTTACAAAATCACTGCATTGCAGAGAAATTCTCAACTCAACAAATGATACTATCTGGTCAATCTCCCCCTTTGGATTAAGGATCAGTCGGCATATGGTCCAGTCCTGTCACTGGGAATGCCAGATAGAGCTCACCTATCAAATGTTTGTTGAATAAACTTGCGATTTATCTGTATTGATCAATTTTAAGTAGAAAATCAATAGGCTCGCCCTCATTTGTCCTCCTTGGAGGTGACAAACAGCTTCCCCACACACCTAAAACACACACACACACACACACAATGAGCTTGCAGTCACAATTACCACGACACTTCCATCGACTCAGATATCATGAAACTCATGACTAACACACATTTGCATTTGTGAGACTCACGTTTGTTCCGTCTGCTGTAAACATGCTACTTTAGCTCTGGCGGTTTTCCATTTATGTTTTCCTCTATGGCACAGCCACAATTTAAGATGGATTCAATTCACTTAAAATAATTAAATACTGACACAAATCACGGCCGCGTTCATCCGTCACGTTGTACGGCCAGAACACCGTTCCCATGTGCGTTTCAAGCACGTCTCCTGGCACACGTGAAAAGTCACAATCCCCTGTTCAAACTCTATCTGTTTCTTACACATACTAAAACATGCACAATTACATGCTGTACATACATATAACATACATATTACATACATGCATATTTTTCTTCTTCTCACAAGTCATCCCTGCTGTTTTTTTTCATCATTCAGATGAATGATTGCAGCACACTTCAATCCTCATTATCTTGTGTTGATTATAGTCCATTTAGTAACAAAAAAGGTGCATCTTGCTTACATCTTCAGATTTTAGACGTCATCTTCTCTCTTGCGACTCTTTTCTGTGCTCCAAAAGCATCTTGACTCATTTTGGGTTGGCGACTTTGTAATGAAAGCACGTCCTATCTAAAGTGCACGTGGATGCTCTGGTGCTGCTTTTGGAACGCTAGATTTTACATGATTTTACATGATGCCCATTTCATTCATAGCAGGGAGGCTGTTTTGCTTGACCTTTTCTGACCTGTATTTGTTCTGCCAGAGTTTTGTGTGAAAGAGTTCTGTCATTGGAATCAACCACATCTCCAAAATCCAGGATTAACAGCAGCGATGCACATTGAAATATTTGCTAATGTCAGAACTCTTTCATGATGGTGATATATATATGGTGTTGACCATGTCTGGGTGTTGTTTTCTTTACATATTCCATAGATTTAGCATGAGAAGAGCAGGCACTTCCTGGTGTACCATCCTCTTCGGTCCACCTCAAACAGCTGCCCTCAGATTTTTATTTTTATTTTTGATTTTGTTGGTTTGGATGGAAATTGCTGCTCTTCTCATTCTAACTCTACGTGATAATCTGTGTCTTATGGCTCAATGCTCTCACATTGCCTTTTTGTTTTGTTTTGTAGATAAGTACTCTGTGTTGAGGGATGTAGCGGGCGAGGGGGGAGAGAGAGAGGGAGAAAGGGAGAGGGGGAGAGAGAGAGCAATACAAAATGCCATCTCCCCTTTCCAGGTATATAACTGTGTGGATGTCTCTCTGAGGACACAACACAGAACGACCTGCTTACCTGTGTGTGCTGACTGACTGCCATGTCTTTCTTCTCGCTCACTCCCAACCCGTCTGTCTCTCCAATTGTCCTTTCTCTCTCCTCCACCTTACCATCCATCCATCCGTCCGTCCATCTGCCTGAACTTGTCTGTCACACATCCCACCTCTGTCTCTGACTGTCTGATGTGTGTCGGCCTGTGTGTGTCTTTTTTCTGGCTCGTTTGAATTTTCCCACTCAACCTGCATGCCCACAAACACACAAACGCGTGTATATGAACCACTGCACACCTTTCTCCCATCACCTTGGCCCACTCTCTGCGTTCACACACACACACACACACTCGTGTGAACATCACACACTCACGAAAGACTCAGGCAGATGGCCCGTCTGCCAGGCAAGCTGTCAACCCATGCCCTCGCACCCCTAATGAGCACCCTCTTGCTCTGGGCGGTCAGACCCAGAACCAGATCCCCCACACTGCCAACACCACTGTCCCGACCTCCACCCATTACCAGCCCCCAGCATGCTGCGACATTCCCTGCGCCTTGATTGTGCAGCACTCGTACGAATCCAGCAACCCTTCCGAGCTCGCTCCCAAAATGAGAATGACCACTTTCACCACCTCGCCTCCCACTCCAAGGTTATACATACAATAATGGATAAAATTATACATTTTTGTTTCGTGATGCTTAAAGACAGATATTTCCTACGCTGTGAGATATGAATGATAATGCAGTGAGAGAAGTGATGGAAACCAGGGTTCAATGTTTGGTGTTCACAGAACAACAAATCTCTACTTGATGAAAAATTAAGCTCCTTAAATCCTTGTAATTAAAGCTGGCATGTCGCTGGATGATAATTTGTGCAATGATGCCTTTTTGCCATAAGAGGGCGCTGTCTCTCCATCTAGAAGCAACTAGATTTTCATATATCTTTCAGAATCAGAATCATTTTTGACCAGGCAGTAAAAAGTACATGTACTAAAACGTTATATACATACGTTTTACAAAGCTTTTTGGTAAATTTGTTGGCACAGAATTTGGCCTACATGTTCAGAAAAGGCGCCTTTGTGTGAGACAATAATAGAAGTTATAGATTTACCTATCTTTAGAGACGTTCAGTGATAAAATAGCATTTTGCAGAGGGCGTTATTGCAACAGGCAACATTACACCTCCCTCTCTTTCTTGCACCAGTCCCTTTCAATCCCCCCTTGCAGTGACTCATCGGCTTCCTTTCACAGACAGCAGACTGGCCATTTGTAATTCACTCTTCTTTTTCACTTCCCATCATCTCTTTGATTATAACCCCTCCTTCAAATGTGTAGTGTGTGTATGACAGTGTCACGACAGACGGTAGCGGCCCCTTGTTCTCTCCGTCCTACCGCTGTCCTTTTATTAGATGGCAACCAGGGGCCACCACTTTTGGTGCCCTCTGTTCATGAGCAAGCCACAATAGGTCCAGAGTCCCCTACAGACCCCCCAGACCCAAAGGACACGGTCAGTAAATCTACCTTTACCCCCCAATAATGTGTCTCCCTTCCTCATAAATCCCTGTTTGACTTTTCTCCAACAATATATCCATTAAATGAGACATGCCAAAATTAGACTCCTTACACCCGAGACTGACCCCCCGCCTCAGTCTGATAACGTCCACCAAGCTAGTGAAGTGCATTATGTGTTTTGTAAGCCACGTCCAGCCACATCCAACACCTTTCACCTCGACATCAACACCTCACTCATCACAAACTCAGCTCCGCTGAACCGCTGTCCACGTCTCCCTACCTAGTAAAAGCATGAACCCCACCCCCACGCTGAGTGTTACCATCATTTAGACTTGTGTGGATAAGTTATACTTAAGCATAGTCATGATAAGTTGTTTTTTTTAGACTAAGTTAAGTTAGAGCTTAAGTTATTGTCTGTGCATTGTGTTGGAGTTAAGATTGTTTGATTAAAGTTAATTCATATATGAATTCTATGACGTGGATTATGTGACCTTGTGGAAATTCACTTGAAAATGAGATATCAATCTCAATGTGAATTTTTGACATGAAACAAGAATACAGGTAACAAGAAAAAAGAGAACAATATATTTTGCATAATTCTTGAAGATTGTAATTCAGATATGGACATTAGATGTGTAGCACCTTGGAATCACAGCGCATGAAGGGGTGTGTCTCCTGACCTTTGTAGATCTGTGTATGTTTCTCTCTCAATATCCTGACCACAGCTCAGAGTGTGCTTCTCTATCCTTCCCTCCATTTTTCCTCCTCTCTTTGCTCTCCCTGATTTCCATCACATCCTTGTTTTCATGCGCCCATCAAACACGTTTTATTTTGAGTCACACTAACCTCTCATTCTGACACTTGATATGCCATGATGCGTGTCCTCGCCATGTCATCCTCCACATTGTCCAACACTATTATTCCTAACTATTTATACTGGCTGGATGATTACATCCCTATTGCTGAATACAAATTTCCCCCCATCCACTTCCTTTTTTTCAAAATATATGCTCTCTGCACTTTCTATCTTCTTTGTTCTCTCCATTTCCTTACTCCTCTATTCATTCCCCTCACTCCTTCTCCTTTGCCTCTTCTCTCTCCTCTTCCTTTTTTCAACTTCCCTCTCGTCCCCTTGAACATCTTCTGTCATTGTTCCCTCCTCCTGTCCTTACATGCAATCGCTTGGTCTTTTTCCTCTGCCATCCCTTCCTTTACTCTTTGCAACATCTTCCTCCCCACCTTAAATTCTGACCGACTGTATATTCCCTTCCTTTCAACCATTTACCATCACCACTTCCTCTCGGCCCCTCTCCTTTCTTGCCCCTCCCCACCTGCAGGACGATAAGGAAATCGACCTGGAGCACCTACACCGCCGGGTTAACAGCTTGTGCACCGAGGATGAAAGCCCCCACAAGCAGTTCTCCACCTCTTCCGTCGATTTAACACCGCTTGACATGGATGCACTGCCCTCTGCTCGCCAGGCACTCGAGCAAATCAGCGATTTCCGCAACACCCACATCACAACCACCACTTTCATACCCGAGCAGATCCAGACCCTCAGCCGCAGCCTCTCTGCCAAAGCCGCTGCTGGATTTTCCGCTGGTTTCGGTGGCAGTGGCGTCCTCCAGGACCACCGGACTGGCGGGGTGGGCCCTTTCAGGCAGAGGGCGCCAAACGGCGGTTTCTTCCGTAGCCCCATTAAAACAATGTCCTCCATCCCCTATCAGCCTACAGGTCCAGGACCCAACTTTGGCTATGGCAATGATCCAGACAGGGGCACCTCTATATGAGTCGTTGCCAAGGATACGGTTGGTTTAGGAGGAGGTATAGGAGGAGGAGGAGGCAGAGTGACTCGCATCAGTCATGGGGGGGTAGAAGGAACGCATTGTGGGCAAAGATAAATTGTCAGCAACACAGAGATCCGTGTATATACTAATCTTTATGTTTTCGGTTACTGCTTTGGTGTTTCCGAGGATGTCCAATTTGTAATTTGAGAAGACAAATGAGGTGAATACATTCCTTGTCTGCCTCTAAACTATGCTGGTGAGGTGCAAAAAAGGGAAGGGGGTGGCAGGGGCCTGTTGTGTTGTTGCTTTATTGTCGTTGTTGTGATTGTTTGGGGAATTATTCTGGGTAACATGTGTGAAAGGGGACTTCTTTTTATTCTTCCTGTTCTGTGATATTGAGGACAGCCTCACAATTCTATTTATCTGAAGGGTTTACCTGACGGTACACCAACCACAAGAACACTTGTGAAGTCCCGTGAGCACTAAGGCTTGATGAGCGCCGTTGGTGGGTGACTCATTGTGTCTTTAGCTAAAAAGCGACTTCTAGGGGCTGACATTGTTGAGCAGGTGTAATTAGTTACTTCATGAATAACACAACTGGTTTTGTCTGCAGCCCTTGGAATACACACAACAGTCCCTTGTGGTTTTAAAAAGGCTCCTGGAAGCTCCCACTTTTCCGGTTTTACTCTGCTTTTTTACATTGTGGGAGTCCTTATCTTTCGCTCGTGTTGTTTCACCATTATCTGGGTCACTAAATGTTCATTCATCTCTACACGGCGCCCAAATGATGGCCCGACAACACCTAAGACTCTACATCTGGGCAAATGCTGACACCATCATGGTGTAGCACTCTGGAAACTGCCAGTGTAGAATCACCAGTTTTGGTGTCACTCTTAAACTATCTCTGCCATTTGGTGCATCAGCCTGAAACTGTTTTCACCACTGTGATGCACACGAAAGACTCTTTGTCCGTCCCGATGCACTGTACCAGTGCCCACACACCTGTAAGTGATTGTATGTAGGTCTGACCTTTTCTTTTCTCACCTGTACTGTGCTATCTGCTTTTCAAGTTATGGTGAGGTCCTTTAATGAGACTCCGAGGGATTATAAAAAGGGATGATACAAAATAAAAAAACATGTCAAGGGGGAAAAAATAACTTGAAAAACAAACCTGAAATACTTCAAAAGGCGTATGCTTATTAAATGTATTTTATTGAATTTTATTTTGATTTTTTAAGAAAAGAAAAGAAAAAATATTTTAATGCGTGGAATGTGTTTTGGTCAGAAAGTTGAAAAAAATAATCTTTATCTGTCTACTTGGGTTATTTTTTTCTTTCATCAAACTTTGAAAAACTGCTAAATGAGTGATGTATTCTCTGGTTTTGCAACATTACTTCATTCAAAGATTTCCTTTTAGATTTTTTTTTACAAGATGAAAGCTCATTCTCTAAGGTCATGTCATCTTTAAGTTTATCAATAAGTTGTTATCAGTGAAATGAGATTAAGAAGCCATTGCCAATGGCATCTTCAGTACAACGCCTTATTTGTGAACTAGTTAGCGGCACCGTCCCGACTTCTAGTCAAACTCAAGGTTATCACGGTGCACTGGGAAAACTGGCAAGCAGCAAATCGGTGGTTGGGCTTCAAGGTCACGGGAATTTCATAAAGAGCAAACAGCCTTTGGAATCTCAATGACTGCCTTCTGTGGGAGGAGTCAGAAATATACTTCTATTTCATATCTGTGATGTTAAGGGTACTGTTTGTATAAATTGTTTTGTTTTTTTTTAAGTGCCAATTAATTAAGATGAGACCATTAAGGTGCATTTTTAAGGTACGGAAGGGGAAAGGTAGAAATATTTTGCGGGTTAAGGGGGTGGGATGGAAAAATGGAACCAAACCTTTTTCACTAACACTGTATTAATTATTGATAATGTTAGTTGTTTAGAACAAGTTTTCAGTTTATCATTAAGAACTAAAACTGCAAAATGTTGTGTGTAGAGAACTCAGTCGGGTCACAGTGTTTTGAGACAAGCATTCTTCTAGGCATTTTCTTCTTAGGCTACAGTATGGCTACTGAATGACGAATAGGACACAGACATTTTTTTATTTAGTTTAAATGATGAACACATTATAAAAAATGTATATTTTACATGTTGATGCTATTTTTGTTAAACAAAGCAAAGCGTTTATCATGAGGAGGTTGGTTTTTGAGTTTAGCAGTTACGTTACTGCGTCTTCCCTTGTTCCGTCCATGATCAACAAACACAAACTCTGCTTTCCTCACATCGTCCTGAATTCATTTTATCTTTTGCTGGCTAAATAACAAAAAAAAGTGGCAAGTTGATTAAAAAGGAAGCATGCACAAACTTGCTCTTGCGCTATCTGTTAACATTTTAATTTCATACATAGAACTATAGGATTTACTTGATAATTTTCAAAGATTTTATGATGTACAGTATTTAATATAGGCCTATTTTGTTGTATGTGTTGCATATTATTCAAATACTGAACAAACTGGGGCCTCTGTTACAAGTGGCAAAGCTTTCTGTGTATAATTTGTCTAATAAACAGGTTTTCTACAGTGGAATCGTATTTGTTGTTTTTGTTAGGATGGAAAAATTCTTCAAAGTGATTTTTTTCCCATTATGCTAATGACCGACCTTACATTTTTGCACTAAATCGTGTTACAAGCTGAGTTTTCTTGTGGTGAACAGGAGCACAGCAGCCTCAAAAGGAAACTGAAAAATATGTTGCTTTTTTGTTTTCATGTGACTCTTTTTCTTTTCCAGAAGAAATCGTTGTGAATTCTTTGTCCTCTTTCTGGTAAACTGACCTGACAGATCATGCCTTCCTCAAGACGGGCTGACTCCACCTGCAGAGATTTCATCTGGATACAGAAATATAGTTTCACTTAATCATCACGGATGGACTGAACATTTCTAAACATTTTCTTTATTGTCTGGGAACACTCCATGGATATTGAAAAGATTCAGGTATGTAATTATGGTTGCAGGGTAATGAGTGCTTGAAATTGCTAAACCTAATTCAATGAATGAGTCAAAAGACAAGTGTTTTTTTTATGTAAATGCCTGGGATCAGTTTATGTGTGCAATATTTTTTAAGTTCAAGCATGAGCTGAGCTTTTGTGTCTTTCGTTTCAAACAGGCGATCACTTCAAAGGCCTGTGTACTGCTGTTAACAGCTGGATATAGACACACTGCTGAGGACAACTGCTGTCAAGTTCAGTGGAGCACTAAATGGTAGTTGTCTATTTCAACCAGCGAGGGGCGCTATTTTACTCCATAGTTTTCCCCGTTGAGTGGCTATTTCAACATTTTCTTTTAAGCTGAATGGACAAGGTGAGATGATCAGATGTGTTAATGGTGTTTTTCATTCAACAAGTGAGCAACAATTTGTCATTACTGTACAAGCCAGAGGAGATATAGAAGTGCTTTTCAAAGCCTGAAACCTCATTAGTGTCTGCAATTTGTTCCCTGCGGAGAATAATCACACTTTTATTTGTTAGAAAATACACTGAATCTTTACTTGTGTGAGAAATATAGCATTATTTTAATCAAGGTATAGCAATGCCGCGTCATAGCAATACTCAAACATGAGTACAAGCATTACAAATGTCCTCAAGTATAGACATAAGTGGTATGTAAAGGACTGGATCAGAATGTAAAAGACACTTGTTGCACTTATGAGCTATTTGATGTGTACCAGATCTGCATATAATGCTACATCAAATAAGCTGATTATGCATTTTGTATGCAATTTGTTGATTTTCAAATGAATTTGTAATTTAAATGAGCCTATTAGATCGTAGGGCAATCTATTGATTTGTTCTGCCACAATATTTTCAGCAATTAAAATCCTTTTTAGTGCTATTTGAGACAATATAAAGATAACAACAACAAAAACATTAGTTGCGTCGCCTATACTTATTAAAAGCTACAGTTAAGTTATGAGCTCCCTTTCCAGCTCCCCTCGCTCCAGCCTGTTGTCCGTCGCGTCCCGGTCTCCCTGGAGATGGGAATGAAAAGCGGCAGCACGCAGACTCTCCTCGCGCACTGGAATGGGAGCCCCTTCTCTCCCCCCCCCCCCAGGCGTGACCAATGGAACATAGAATCTCCATTGTGGCTGCGACACTTTAATAATCGCTGGCTACAATATCCAACCTGTCGGTAGCCTCAGGAGCCCGGCGCAGGACACTGGATGGAAGGATTGTAGGTGGGAAGAGGGGGCGAGCGCTCGGCGCCAGAAGACATCCCCATGATGAATACATGAATAAAAAATAGGAAAGATTGATGTCCGGTTATCGCTGAAATTATGCGATTTCTTCCCACAAATTTTGCTTACAATTCCCAGCTGCAGAGGCCCCATGCACTTTTTGGAGAAATCTTTTAATCACACTTGTGTTTAAAAGGCTGATAGCCCTATTCTAATATTTATTCATTTAGTATTCCTGAATTATAAAAACAGGTTATTTCTCTGTACCCACCCACGCAGGCAGGACTGGGACTGGTACTGGGGTGAGCTCCTTGTCCCTTCATCATTGTGCTGCAAACATTGGGCTACTGTACCCACAGGGCTGGAGCTATTTCCTCTTATCCTAAACTGGGGCAATTAACCCATTGTTCATTTGTCTTGTCAGGCGTATAAAGTTAGCATCTCAGTAAGCATGGCTGCTTTGATCAATAGACTGCAGGTGGTTCTCTATAGTCTAATGGCTCCTTTGGCCAAAGGTTGGGCTGGCACACTCATTCATTCCACTTTGTGTCGACTCCTCTTGTTAAAATACCTTGAATTTCTGAAAAATGCAATTATATACTTATAAATATGGTCAGTTAACATTACATAACGGAGCAGGTCTATCTCTCTTTGTGTGTGTGTGTTATTTATAGCCTGAAAGAGGGGGATTTGTTGCTAAAGGACAATAAGAGATGGGATTTCATTTAACGTTGTCTGCGTGACTCAGTTCACGTGTGTGGTGCAGTTATTTAGGAATCGTAGGAAAGCAGAAATGAGACACGAGTAGATGTGAACGGTGCGAATTAAATGAGCAAATCTCACATCAGATACACAAACACATGCAGGGGTGGGGGGACAGCTGTGTGATGCAGAAGCTTGCCGGCTGTCTTTGTGTGCGTCCGGATAATGTTGTGAACCCAGACATGGTAGTATTATTTGTGTTTGTTTTCCGTGCAAACTGAAAGTAAATATGGAAATGGAAAGCTTTTATTGTCAGTGTCATGACAGTGCAACATTGAAACAAGATTCAATGAGTGAGCATCAGCTGCAGCACGATGAAAACAAGCACACCAGCTACACCCTGTCGATCCTCCTTTATAGTGTTGCCGATTTTATTTTTTCAAAGGATTTCTTTTCCCTTGTTCAAATGATGATAAGCGATGAAGGTGGATAAACCGCATTTGTAAATAACTTGCCAAAGAGGGTTACTAGGCACCTAAAAAAGTCTTCCAGCCACTCCTCTGCTTGCTGGGTTTGGGCCCCCAGTGCGCGTTATCTGACTCAGTGTGGAAGTGCTTTCAAGTGAGACGTGAGATCAGGCTGGGATTGGGCCTGTCAAGAGGGAGTTCTGGGGCTTTTTGCCTCAGCCCAGAAAGTAAGCTGATAACATATAGATCTACGCTTAAAGGAAAGCGAGGCTGAAGGGAGGGCCAGGATGACGGCGCTGAAGGGGAGATTTCTAATAGGTCTGTCAAAAAAAGATTTAACATGCCTCCAGCACTTGACACAAGGTCATTTTGCATTCATGGTGTGTTGTGTGGGAAAGATCAGGGAAGTCTTTCTGGCAGGAGTTCTTTTTATTTTCAACTCAGAGTTATAATTTGTTACGGTTTATCTTAATGTGACAAATCTGAGTGTCTGGAAACCCGATAGAGAATGTGTGCACCTGTAGAGGACGCATTTTAAACCTGTTAGAGTCTTCAAAGGCCCGCTAAGAAACATTACACTTTAATTTTTGATTTTGGCCCCTAAATGTCACTCACAGGGGAGAAAAAAAACATGACTTTACTCAACTTTTGACTTTAAATACCAACAACAAAATTCACAGGGATTCCGCAGACGCTGAGGAGGAGCAGGGGAAGCCAGCCTGAAACACAGGAGCAAACACAAGGAATCACAGGAAGGACACGCTTTTTGAACTGACAAAAGAAGTACATACACAAACTATATAAACAGGGATAATGAGACGGTGAGAAACTGGGATGAATATTCAGCGGGGAGCAGAAGAAAAGACACAGAATTAAGTCCCTCAAGAAAAATAAACCTTCAAGCTAAGGAAACACTTTCATGACAACAAACTTTGTCAATATTGTATGTTTCATGTATGAAGTTTACACAAGTTGAAGTTTACAGGACAGGTGAATACTTTCTTCCTTACACATTTAATAGCAGTCTCTTTAGTTGTAAGGTGAAGTCAGGGATTCAATTTCAATTTTATATGCACGTGTAAATGTACCACTGATTCCATAAAATAAATTAATTAAAAATAAAAACATTATTTTTGGTAGAAATTACATTATTTGTGTGCTTCCCTCAGTTTGCGTACCCCCCCCCCCCCCCCCCCACACACTGACTATTTTTG
This sequence comes from Brachionichthys hirsutus, assembly GCF_040956055.1. NCBI lineage: Eukaryota > Metazoa > Chordata > Actinopteri > Lophiiformes > Brachionichthyidae > Brachionichthys > Brachionichthys hirsutus. The sequence continues at coordinate 5,932,612 of NC_090900.1, read as the reverse complement.
TCTATAAATAACTGACTGTTGCTTTAAGTGACATCACAAAGATTAAGTGACATCATTTGAACCTCTAGCATCCAGGAGCAAAGAAAGCAAGTTCTGACATTCCTTTCCATTCCTTTTTTGTTGTTTTTTCATGTTAGATGAGGTCCGTCAAGCTCAACCTAACCACCCCGTCACGCAATATTGAGAGGGAAAACAGATTTGTATTAAAAAATGTACACTATTAATGTAAAGAAAATGAAATTATCAATTGAAAGTATACTCACTTATAGGTCAGGAAATTGATCCCATGGAGAAAAAAGGCCATTTTAGGATGTATTTTACCAGCCTGTCACATAATTTATTGTGACGGGGTGGTTCTTCAACTCACTCACAAAACTGTCCAAATTATGTAATAATGTAGTTTCAACACATAATAAAAATCTTAAAGGTCCAATATTATGAAAAAACTCACTTTCCCCTTCTTTCTACACTATTATGGTGATTTTGGGTCCTTATCAACCCAAAACAGCAAAATAAACCATCAAGCCAATCCTTCGTAGTTTGTGTAGGTCTGTAATCAGCTCCTGAAACGCGTCTGGAAGAACTTACGCCCGCTGTGACGGCACAGCGGGCAAATGTGCACTAGATGTGCGTGCGTCCCTGTGTCTGTGTTCTGCCCGTCCACGCTCTGCTGCATTTTCCCTGCATCGAGTTTAATTTTGGTGGTAATGTTCTGGCGAAAATGGGCATGGTAGCGTGCATGCAAGCGTGCTCGATATGAACGACTCTTGCTTCAGGGTTTAGAGCGTTTCTTACAGAGCTGTTTGATACAGAAATGACGGACGCTGTCCTGCAGCATTGGTTTGCTATTTTGACCAAATCACAGAGTCATTTTGTTAAAAAAAAATGGAAATAGACTGAAATGGTTCAGAAATTAATGTTGAATAACATTCTCGTTTTGTGGACTAATGAAGGGAGTATGTTTTATTTCTAATTTTTAAGTCGATCTATATTTTTTTTGTAAAAACAATGGCACTGTTGACATGTGAAATTCATATTTCACAGATAATGATCATAAAAATGAAAAAAAACTGATTAAATATTGATGGTTTCCAAAAAAGGACATTTTACGAGCAGTAAAACATTAGATGTTATTTATTTTTTTAATGTACCATCACTCAAATAGTGTACATATTGTCCGTGACGGAGTGGTACAAAAATGGCTACAAGGTGTAAATCAAATGGATATGATTATTAAAGAATTTATTCCTGAGGTGGAAAAATATGTTTTGTTGGAGAATTAACATGTCCTTCATGTTGTGGGTTGTGCATGAAAATTTGGAAATGGCACCCGTTTTGGAGAATGACCCTGCCCTCAAAGTGGAGGAGCAGCGGCTCTACTCCGAGTTCCTCCCGGATGACTGAGCTCTCACCCTATCTCTAAGGGAGAGCCCAGCCACCCGACGGAGGAAGCTCATTTCAGCCGCTTGTACCCGCGATCTTGTTCTTTCGGTCACTACCCAAAGCTCGTGACCATAGGTGAGGGTCGGAGAACAAAGATCGACCGGTAAATCGAGAGCTTCCGCCTTTCGGCTCAGCTCTCTCTTCACCACGACGGATCTGTGCAGAGTCCGCATCACTGCAGACCCTGCACCGATCCGTCTGTCGATCCCCACTCCATCCTTCCCTCACTCGCGAACAAGATCCCGGGTACTTGAACTCCTCCACTTGGGGCAGGATCTCCTTCTCTGTTTCTGCCCCCCCCCCCCTGATGTGTACACATTTTAGCAAAGTTCACTTTGGAGCACGCTTTTTGAAGATGGGCAATCTGGCCAGCGTTCTCCTGAACCACTTCTTTTTCTTCTTCTGTGGCTTCTCTTCAGGTATTGGCCTCTGAAGATCTTCCAAGGTCCTCATGGCGTTGGTGTTGTCTTCCTCTTTTTGCTCCTCCTTCAAAGAGTCTTCCTCTTTTTGCTCCTCCTTCAAAGAGTCTTCCTCTTCTTGCTCCTCCTTCAAAGAGTCTTCCTCTTCTTGCTCCTCCTTCAAAGAGTCTTCCTCGTTCTCTGCCAGAAGGGGAGCCTCATTCAAGCCTGAGGTTCTCTCTTTGTCATTTTGCTGCGATGTGGAGGCCATGTCTTTCTCCGGTTGCTCCTCCTCTTTCCCCAACTGAAGGTTAGTCTCTTGAGGAGGAGGAGACGACTTCTTCTCCTGCTCATCCCAGCGACGTTCCAGGTCCTTCAAAGCCCTCTTAGTGCTGTTGTTTTCCAGAGTCTGTTCCACCATGGTCGTA